>NC_047037.1:29524786-29677286 GCF_011762595.2 Tursiops truncatus | reverse complement strand
TGTCTCCTGCATTGGCAGATGGACTCTCAACCACTGCGCCACCAGGGAAGCCCTGAAATTGATGGATTTTTAAGACCAAGCAGTTCAAAGATCTTCAGGAGACCAGAAGAAAAGCAAAGCAAACACAAGAAAACAAGAACCCCACCCTCTACCAAGAGGCAAGGCAGAGATGCCTCCTGGAATGTTTTACAAGGGACAATCTAAGTTGAGAAGTGCCTACCCAGGTCAAGAGTGGAAACAAACAAACACAGAAACACTTGATGGCCACATGCATCGTCCTGAAAGACTTTGAAGTTTTGTGGTAAAAACGATGGAAAAGAATCACTATCAGGGCCTTGATTAAAGAAAGGAGCAAAAAGAAGAACAAAAATCCTGATGTTGGATATAAATCTCTGAGGCCACAGGAAAGCAGATGTGAAGATACCCATTAAATTCAAGCCAGAAACCAACTGGATAGACAAGTTTACTATGAAAAGATTAAAGGGAAAAAGGGCAAAGAAAAAAACCCAGAGTCCTGTGATACAGAGCCTTGCATGTAATAAGCCCTAATGTTTGTTAATGAGTGAAGGAATGAATGAATGTGTTTAAAAGAACCTTCCCTATGATTAAGTACTTATGGGAATATTGTTTTGGCTTGTTAGATGTTAGGAAAGGAATAGTAAAACTATATAGCTTGTAAACACTGTTTTCAATGAAAACGGATGACTTCTCCTTCCTTGAAGGAAAATGTTAAAAAAAAGGCCATCTTTTGAAGAAAGATGGGAGAGATACTGTGTTTGGGAGAAAATGGCTGCTTTCAAAGCTGTATTTCACAGTGAACCCAGGGCTTGGCTTTGAATTAAACTTAAACCCAAAATAAGCTCATGTCATCATCAAGAGCCACACACTGCAGGGTCTGGGATCTGCCATTCCCAGGGCTTAACTTCAGCAATTCTGCAATCCATGTATGTTCAGAAGAGCTCTTAGGACAATTTTCTCTTACTTGCATTTATCTTCAAGTTTTTCTCCCAAGAGACATTTAAAAGTTAACAAACCAGAGCTACCCTTCTATAAACTGCTATAAAACTATAAGCCCCTTTACTATCACCAAGATACTTCATCAATGGCGTGATTTTGTTTTGTGTTGGCAAGATCAGGAACAAAATCACATTTTCACAATATACCTCCATCTTTTTGGCGCCCAACTTCTCAGTTTATGGATCACTTTGGGGTAGGTAAAGATGACTCCAGTGATTTTCCTCTGTGATCCTAAGAGAAGGTCATGAGACCTTTGGTTATGGAAACAACTCCAGAAATACCTCTTCAATAATGAGGGAAAGAACAGAAACCCTTGGCCATGAAACTGAAATCAGGACACTACATCTGTTTTCCCGAGGCTTTAGGCAACTCAGCTTTAGTTTTCAGATATGAAGGAGCATAAATAAAAATTGTGTTGTTGGCATGGGCTCCTGGGAGAGACAAGACATGCCTCCTCGAAGCTCTCCAATACTTTTGGAAACAGAATAATGGAGTTGGGACTACATATAACTAGAAATAATCCACTGAGATTTGTTGGGTGGAGGTTTTAGTCATTTCTCCTTTTGGGACAATGCTCCTTTAATTGCTATGTTTGGTTAGTAGTTGGAACATGACACAGGTGGCAAACTCTGCCTGCCTTGCTTCCTGTAAACGCTGCACGTTAGAAATACCTGGTCAAACTTTACATGTATCAGCGTCAGGTGGCCCATCCTAACTGAATTAAATCAGAATTTCTGAGGGTAGGACGTGGACATGGCAGACCTATGGTTTTAAAAACTTTGCAGGTTATTCTAATGAGCAATCAGGGTCAAGCATTGCTGTTGAAGGGAACAATGGCATAAGTAAACAAGGTCTATAGAGAGGGAAAATATCAAAAGGTAAACAATGCTCCCCAGATGTCTGAAATTTTCCTCCAAAATATCCAATGAGAAACATCACTGGTGTTCCCTTCTCTCCATTTACCTGCTGGTTGAGATGACAAAGGTGACTGGCACAGTGGACACTCAGCACAGATCTGTTGAAAAATTGTTGGGTGGGTGGCTTGATGGGGGTTAAAATGACCTAAAGGTGGGTCATGCTAAGGGAGAATGAGGTAAGTGGAATGAAGTTGGATAAAGAGTATCTAAATCCTCATGAGTTAGAAAGTAGAATACAATTCCCTCCAGGTAAAATGTATTCTTAGGTTTTTGGTAACTTTAAAGTCAAATTATATTCCTAGATCCAACCTTTTTCATACAATTAAAGAAGATATTACACCATTAGATAAGCTCAATATCAGTGGTAGCGTCCCAACAATAGTGTTTTCAAGTCAGGGCACCCCAAGATAATTCAATGTGACTGTCGTGTACCAAAGAATGTTCTACTAGGAATACAGAAAAGAACTTAACTAGAAGAGAGACAAGAAGTCAAAAAGTTGCCTGTAACTTTCAGCTGTCTGGAAGCCTAAGCCATTCTCCAAGGATCACAGGTTAGTGAGAGGTTGCCAGGGTGATGAGAGAGTAGGAGGCCATTGACTCGATAATCATTACATATTTATGCAATGCTTTATCTTTGTTGCAGTGCAAAAAACTTTGCGAATTTGGTTGTCTCATCACTTCTCCCAGTATTCTCTTGAATAAGGAAATTTAAAAAATTATAGTATGTATATATAGAGAGAATATTCATATGTCCCCAAATATATGAATGGCATGATTCCTCCCCAATGTTTAAAAAATAACTCTATATCTTGAGATGCTTTGGATATTTTATTTTTGCATCTAGCATCTTAAAAATTTGTTAAAATATCTAGTAAATTTACCATCTAATTTACTTATAGAGGTACCTGCACTGTATTGTATTTCTATTTATTGCTGGTTTTTCACTGTTTTAGAGTTCACTGTCCAGGGCTGGCCTCTCCGCCTCCTTTCTCTGGCTGGTGGCTTTGGATCCTCACCTGTCCAGCACTAGTGACGATGAGAAGGCAGGCTGGGGTGATGAAATGTAAATCCGGGAACTCTGTTCTCTGTTAGGTAGCCATGCTGGCTAAAACAATTTGGCTTATTCGTGAATTTCCATTTGCCATGCTGGCCTCTCCCATTCCACCTGAGGTCTACTCACCGAAAGCTTCTCTTTGGGGTTTTTTTCCCAATAGGCCTAAGATGTCTAATCTTGGCCCTAATTTTAGAGGTGCCGTAGCTGCATGAGCCCCTGGGATTTGTCACCAGCTCTCGTGTCTCTGGCTGGCCTGGCTTGTTGTGAGCCAAACTGGAGCAAGTCCTGGGGCAGGAGGAGAGCCTTTCCTCATTTCTCTGATCCTGGCAGCACCAGGCCTGGCAGGTTCTTACTGGGAAAGTGAAAGGAAGGAGGGTGTGAAATATGGGAGAGACACCCATCAGAAAGTTCTCTGTTTGCCTTCCACTGCAGTTTGTGCTTTGAAAACCAGGCTTGAGAGGCATCCAGACCCTTTGAGATGGAAACTCCCATTATTTTGCAGGTCCTGGTGGTGGTGATGGGGGTGAGGGAGGCGGGGAATAAATATTTTGGATGGGTCAGCTCCTGGTCTGCCCAGGTGTCTTTGGAAACCACCTCTTGTTAAAGAAAAGGAACAAATAAAAAGACAGAAAGTAGGGGGTGGGGGAGGGAGAAACAGAAACAGAGAGAGGCCTTTGCTGAGCCCATGCCTTTGTGCACCGCATTCAAACTGATTTGTACCCTTTGTAGTCTTAATTATTTGTGAGAGCGGGATAACAGGAGTACCCAGCTCACCCATTATTTTCTGCATAAAAAAAGGCACACAGAAGCCACTGATCATTTCTGAATTAGCAAACATGATACTAAAAAAAAAAAAAGCATAAAAAAATTCATTAATACCATCAGGGATTAGGAGGCTGATTAAAGTGTAGCTGTTAGCGTATGCAAATGAGCGATAGGCATTTATCGGGTCCTGTGCAAGCTGTCTTGGAGCTGTAAAGCCCATGTATGTTTTTCAGCTGATTAAAATAGTTTTAAGTTCTGGAGAATTTTTTTTTTTTTGGTAGGGAATTAAAAAAAAAAAAGAGACCATCATCTCTACTTTCCCTTTTGGCGAAATTTCTCTAAAGTATACTCCAACCATTCCACTTGACTGCACTCTCTCGTGCCACCTCCTTTCCTGTGAGTGGTGAGGATACTGCATCCCAGTTACTGCGAACTGAGCTCTTTCTGATATTTCTATCTCTACGAGTTTCTCAGAACTCCTGTGACAAGCCAGATGGGTCCTTAGCAATGGCCCAAGGGGCTACGAGGACTCCAGGTTCTCCCCCAAGATGAGCATCCCCGCTTCCCAGGATGAAGGCATATGAAAAGGTTTTTGTCACTCAAGCTCAGGGTATCAGGTGCTCCCATACATGAGGGGAGACTATGCTCACTCACTCCAGAGCCTTGGTTTTGTGAAACAAGGAAGATGGCGTGAGTCAGAAGGTGGGGGCTGAGAGATCAGGACGAATGTACACTGACACAGACACTTGATGAGCACTGGGTGGTCATGGCTGACCTTGGCCTTGAAGCAAAGGCATTGTGGGAAAAAGGAAGGACAGAGGGACTTCCCCACTTTGGGTCCAAATCCGAATCCCATTTTCAAGATTTCTATTAGCATACGAGAGTGGTTTTTTTACACTTCCAGGACTACAGAGGACTATCTGCTGACTACTGGCCTGTGGATAATAGTCATAATTATTATTGTTGTTTATTGAGCAATTACTATGTGCTAGCCACCATGGTAAACTCTTTTCCTGTTTAATCTCATTGTCCCCACCACAAATATAGGAGTTAAGACTACTCCTATCCTCAATATGGAACAAAATAAATCCAGAATCTGACCCCTTCTTAGTGTCTATACTGCTAGCGTGCTGGTTTAAGCCACTACCTTCTCTAATTTGGGTCTTGTGGTATTTTTTCTAACTGGCTCCTTGCTTCTATTCTTCTCCCCAACTCTGTCCAGACTGTTCTAAGGACAACAGGCAGAGGGATGCTTTTATAATAGAGTCACATCCTGTCAACCCTCTGCTCAAAGCCTTCAGTAGCTCCCCTTTTCACGTGGAGTAAAGGCCAAAGTAAAGGCTGTTGGAGGATGGAGGGAATGAAAAGTGCTCACCAAACTGAGAGGGCATCTGAGACTGAAAAATGAGGTAGGCAGCTCTATATAGTCAATGGATCAGTTTATTATAGGGTAACTTACAGGGTGGGATGGGAATTGGGCGTACAACGATCTGGAAGCATTCGCAGCTGTGCTCTGCACTGCCAAGTGGCTATTGGGACAATTTAATAGTTAACCTAGGGCATGGGAGTAGGTGCTTGGAAACAGGACATGTGGTGGGTAAATAGTCTCATGGGCACGGGGAAAACACCAGGGAAGGTTTTTATTTTTGTTTGGGGACTAATACAGCATAGAGGCTACCTGGTCCTAATGATTATTAAGCAATGTCTATTAACTACAAAGACCTTGACAACAGAGAAGTGATTCACTCCACAGTACAGGCCTGGGTAGGGTCAGTGGAAGAGCAAAAGGAATTGTATGGCCCCAAGATGGCATCAGTTACACTAACAGTCATACAAGGGCCCACACAGCTACTCAATCTATTACTTCTCTCACCTTACTTCCACTCCCTCTCACTCCACTCCAGACACGCTGGCTTTCTTAGTTTTCCTCAAAAGCTCCAGACACATTTCTATCTTGCTTTACTTTTTCTTCCTTCCATAACACTTATTTATTCTCATATCATTTTTTAAAGTACTTATTTATTATGTTCATTATCTTTTGCACCCAGCTAGACTATAAACTCCCTGAAGGAAGGGAAATTTGTCTATTTTATTCACCAGTGTATCTCATATATCTAGACAAGGCATTTATTGTGAGCTCAGTCAATAATTACTTGTTGATTTAAAGAGCTCCAGAGTATTTGTAAAAATTCTCATAAATAATAAAAAATGTATTGTCAAAGTCCCAAGAAGTCAGGAACTATGTCTGACTTGGTTATCACTCTATTCCTAGCACTTAACCCATGGAAGGCAATAAATAAGTATTCACTGAGTGAATAAACAATGGGACTAAATTGGGCAACCAATATTTTTGTGCAGAAATATCCATTTTCAGTTCTGGTCACACAGTTTAAAAGAAACCTTATCTGGGGAGGAGAGGTGGGGGAAGGATAGACTGGGAGTTTGGGGTTGGTAGATACAAACTATTACATATAGAATGGATAAAGAACAAGGTCCTACTGTGTAACACAGGGAACTATATTCAACATCCTGGGATAAACCATAATGGAAAAGAATATAAAAAAGGATGTATATATGTGTGTGACTGAGTCACTTTACTGTACAGCAGTAATTAACACAACATTGTAAACTGACTATACGTCAATAAAAAATATACAAAATAAAATAAACCTTATCCATTTATATTGAAAGGATGATTCTTTTTTTTTTTTTTTGCGGTACGCAGGCCTCTCACTGTTGTGGCCTCTCCCATTGCGGAGCACAGGCTCCGGACGTGCGGGCTCAGTGGCCATGGCTCACAGGCCCAGCCACTCCGTGGCATGTGGGATCTTCCCGGACCGGGGCACGAACCCGTGTGCCCTGCATCGGCAGCCAGACTCTCAACCACTGCGCCACCAGGGAAGCCTGAAAGGATGATTCTTTTAAGGCCTAAATATTTATTTAAAAAATGGTTTTTTCAGTCTGACAAAATAAGGGCTGTAAGAGAAGCATCAGATGGTGTAGAAGGGTTGACTGATTCCAGCTGGAGTGGTTCTGTAAGGTGGTGGCAACTGAATGGAGCTTTGCAGTATGATCTAGTTTGACCAAGCCTAAATAGTGGAAACACTGACTTGGGTTCAAATCCTAGGCCTGCCATTCACTAGCTGTGTTACCTTAGGCAGATCATTTGACTTTTCTGAACCTCATTTTCCGTATCTGTAAAATAGGGATAATAATAAGTTTTCCTCACAGGGTTGTCATGAGGTTTACTTGAGATACTACTTGTAAAGCCCTCGTATGGTGCTGCCAAGGATTGTTATCAGTAATAATATTTTACAGTGTAGTCACATCATAGTTCACTTATCAAATAAAAGATAGTTCTATAAATGAAAACAGCGTTGGAAAGTCTAGTTTTCTGGAATGAAGTGCAGCCATTGTCAAGAAGCAAACGGGGGACTTCCCTGGTGGCGCAGTGGTTAAGCATCAGCCTGCCAATGCAGAGGACACAGGTTCAATCTCTGGTCCTGGAAGATCCCACCTGCTGCAGAGCAACTAAGCCCATGTGCTGCAACTACTGAGCCCGTGAGCCACAACTACTGAAGCCTGTGCGCTTTAGGGCCCACGTGCCGCAGCTACTGAGACCGCGTGCTAAAACTACTGAAGCCCACTCGCCTAAAGCCCGTGCTCCGCAACAAGAGAAGCCACTGCAATGAGAAAGCCCGTGCATTACAACGAAGAGTAGCCCCCGCTCGCCGAAACTAGAGAAAGCCCGCGCACAGCAACGAAGACCAAACACAGCCAGAAAATTAAAGAAAAAAACAAAGAAGCAGAAGGGCTTGAGGAAAAGCCAGAGTGATGTCTAATGTTAGATCTTGCAATTTGACTAAATTAGTCAGTGAAATAACTATTACATGCTTATTATTACCTGTTATTTGTAAAGTAGGCATTGTGAGTGACTCAGAGAAATGTAAGACATGGTCTTCGTCCCCAGTGCAGCTTAGAGTCTGGTAGGTAAGATTTGATATAATGGACATCCATTATTTTGCAGATCACTATCCATTTATGCTTCTCCTGGTCAGAGTATCTGGATTTTTCTGTGGGAAATCACCCTGTCCCTCTCTCTGCCCAAGACAGTTTGTATAGTGTTGGCAACAATCCCACTCCAGGTCCTGGGTGGACCTATGGCTCAGCCTCAGCCAGTCAGGGCATTGGCTTTCCCTGGCCTCCTGATTGGTCCAGGGGTGGGAACATGACCCAATCAGAGCCAGTGAGACTCAGTAAGACTTTTATTGGGCCTGCTGTTTTTTCCCACTTGACTTGAACCCAAGAGGAGGTAAGGCCGAAGCTGGAGTAAACATCTTGCCAGCACAGAGAAAAGCCATTTTGAAAATGGGACCCATTACAGAGCTGAGAGAGGGAGGGAGAGAAAAATATCCTAGCGATTATTTGTGCCACAGAACCAAACAGTATTTGAACTTGGAATTTTCACTTATTGGGCCAATAAGTTCTCTTCTTGTTTAAGTCAATTTGGGTTGAGATTTCTGTTCCTTGTGACACCAAAAGCATCGTAACGGATGCACTTAATATTAATTCATGAAAAGGCAGAGCATCAAAAACCAAACAATCCCAGTATGCCCCCAAAACAAAGTCCGTATAAATAAATAGAAATCTGTCATGATTGGCTAACAGGCAGTGTGGACGCTAATGACGACTGTGAGCTGACAAAGCAGAAGGTCCCTCCTCTGGGAACTGGTGGCTGCAGGAGGTCACTCCTCTCACTCTATCTTCCTCTGCAGCTTCCCGTGACCCTTGTAATTGGCAGGAAGGGCTGTCACACAGCTTTGGAAGCCAGGTTGTTGGTCACTTAAGGCTCATGACAGCTCTCAGATGCCTTTCCTTTCAAACAGGAGGGACATGGATCCAGATATTATCTGATGTTGGCTTAAATTGCCGTCTTATGAGGTGCAGTAAGTTTTGTCCAGCTTCACTGCTCTCTGACTTCCCTTTTCCATATAGGTCCTATTCTCAACTCCCATCAGCATATGTTGTTTGTCATCAGTCTCATGCGTTTCTCTCCCAGTGGTCTTGGGCAGGCTACACAGGAAGAGTAAAAGACCTTGCAAAATACATCCTCCACTTTCACATGTTCCCAATGAGAGGACTTTTGGTTCTATTCAGCATACATAGCTAAATTCTTATGTCATGCTGGGGACAAAATCTAGCCATTGGCCTATTCGAAAACTTAAATTTACAAGATATTAATACAGCCCCTTAAGGAGTCTTACAAAGTACAACCAGTACCTCACCTTCATTTTAAGTTTGTGTTAGTTCCCTCCTCATTTTCAAACCAAGGATCTGGTGGGATTGAGTTAATCAGTGAATCCTCCTTTTCTGCTTACATGGCTGGATGCTCCCTGTTGGGCACACTTTAGAGAACTAAACACCAAAAACCACATTTCTCTATCATTATTCTTATGGATCGTATCTTGTTAGTGCTGCTGACTAGCTATGCTGGGCCAGAACAGCTAAATCCTGCATCAGTTTTTAGCAAGGGTATGTCAGGTGCAGAAATGAAATTATTGGGGGGTTTCCCTGGTGGCGCAGTGGTTGAGAATCTGCCTGCCAAAGCAGGGGACATGGGTTCGAGCCCTGGTCTGGGAAAAGTCCACATGCCGCGGAGCAACTAGGCCCGTGAGCCACAACTACTGAGCCTGCGCGTCTGGAGCCTATGCTCCGCAACAAGAGAGGCCGCAATAGTGAGAGGCCCGTGCACCACGATGGAGTGGCCCCTGCTTGCCGTGACTAGAGAAAGCCCTCGCACAAAAACGAAGACCCAACACAGCCAAAAAAAAAAAAAAAAAAAAGAAATGAAATTATTGGCTTGGGAAGGGAATTGATGGCAAATACCTTTTCTTAAAAAATTGGGTTCCTTGTGACTAGTCAACATGTTGGCACATGTTGAGCCTCATGTCACATTTGAGCACACTCCCTAAAAATGAAATGAATTTTTGTTTATGGTAAACCTATTTTCTTCTTGTCAGTACTTACCTATAACAGGTGAATTTGAACCCGATGTTGGTCTTAAATTTTTCAGAGAAAGTATAGTGAATGTTTTGTTAAGATATTTGAACCAGTTCTCTTCCCTGTGACAATAAATTTCACTCCTGCACCTACCATACACTTTCTAAAAAGACATACAATTTTTTTTTTTGGCCTTGCCGTGCAGCATATGGGATCTTAGTTCCCCAACCAGGGATCGAACCCGTGTCCCCTGCATTGGAAGCGTGGAGTCCTAATCACTGGACCACTAGGGAAGTCCCAAGACATACAGTTTGTATGATGCAGACAATCTCTGAAAGAAGATAAATGAGCGTGAACAAGAGATCTGGCTGTTCTGACTCAGCACAACGAAGGAAGCCTGCTTTGCCTGAGGTGAGAGCTGAGGCTCCCACAATTCGCCTGTCATGACAAATTGGAATGAGAGAATCTGTCCTTTGTGTCCAATTCTGTGGTGTAGATTAAGACCCAGCCATAAACCAGCACTGGTTTCTGCTCCTGATGACACCATTATCATTTTTAAACTTATCATTTCTTCATTAAAGCAATCCCAGAGCTTACGGGGTTGTTGACAGAACATAAATACAAACATAAAAATAAATCATACAATCAAAGTCCTTGAGAGCTGGCTGGGACTTCAAAGTCAACTGGTCCAATCCCCTGTTGAAGTGATATAGCCATCAGATTCTTTACCTCTGTCCCCATGTCTTTGTTTCTAAAATCTCCTTTAACATGAAGGACCCCCATGAGGGGCTCACTAGGTCTTATGCTTTTCTCTGGCCCCAAAGATAATGTGTCCTACGGTTTGCCTTACCTTTGTTATACCTCAGCTGAGACCTCTCTGTTTCAGGCTGTGGGGTGTTTCTCCCTATAGATCTAACATGCTCTGGTCTTCTCAGATCCAGGCTGAATCTGATGAGTCCTTCTTAGCTCTCTTCCTATGTTGAGCTTGCTGGTTCTTGGGCCATTGACATCACCTAGCTGGGCACCTTTTCCAAAACATACATGCTTACCTTTAATTGATGTATAGTACTGAACAACATGATAGCAAATAATGGTATTGAATAGCAAGATGAAAATCCTTTCACATATACATATTCTAGTGCAAAAATACATACACACACCTCTTCAAGTTACGTGACCTTGCACAAGTAACAACTTCTCTGGGCCTCAATTATTTTCCATAAAATGAAGGGTTGAATTAGATGAGCTCTTACACACCTTTCATGGATCTTCCCTGATAGATGAAGACTAAATATTTACTTATATTCTCAGAACGAATATAGGAAGCAATTGTACTCAGATATTCCCTGACAAATGGAAACATTTGAGTAGCATGGAAGAAAATAAAAGGTTTTAAATTTAAAAAGAAAAAGTTATAAATCTCTTCCCTGAAGCAGTTTGCCTGTGTAGATTATGAACTTGATTTCCCTTCTTTCAGGAAACTTTACTTGTAGGCCTTGGACATACTTAATTGGTCAAGTAAAAACTCTTGTTCAGCTGGAGAGCATGTTAAGAAATGACCTAGCTTAAGCGCTTTAGAATAGGAAGCTTGATTTTAGTTCCTGCTGCCAGTGTTGTCTTTGATGCAATTCACTTCTCTTTGCCCTGTTTTTCCACCAGTAAACAGGGATCCCCTGCAAATTTACAGAAAGTTTGTAAACCAGATGAAGTACTGGATTTGAATTCTACTACGTGTGTAGTAGTAGCTAGCTTTGTAGATCACAGTGTTTTCTGTGCATGTGGATGTTCTGAACAGATTCTATCCTCTTGAGAGTAGCAGTGAAGGCTAGCATTCCCCTCTGACCTTTGCCCTAGTACACAGTAAGATTCAGTAAGGCTTGGTGAGTGGTTGACAGTATGCCAGAAACCCATGCATGGTCAAGGCATTCACCCTATCCCAGCATCAGCCTTAAAACAAACAAATAAACAAACAAACAAGGTTTCTGATACAGAACTTGAATTTTATTCATTGTAAATTTTTTTTCTTTTGCTGTCAACAATCATGGTGAACAAACTTAACATTCTACTGATATCTGAAGGGGAGAAAAAAGGGGAGAGAAGATGGACAACACCCAGGGCACCATATATGAAATACAAATGCCTGGGTAACACTGTTCTTCCATCAAATTCCAAGGCGCAGTTTTCTAGCTATTTATATTTTGTGACTATAAAAAAAAAAAAAGAATAAAGTTTCAGATGAAAAATGAGTGATGAGGCTATGGAAGATGCTTACAACATTATTTTCATTGTTCAAATCACCAAAATCAGCCTAAGCTAAAATGTTTTGCTGATGTCCCTAAAATATTCCACCTTTGGACAGAACCATTAACTATTTTTAAAAAGCCAATAATCAATAAGTCTTAATTTGTTGCACTGACATTTATGCAGGCTTCATCTAGATGAAATTAATTAGAAAGAAAATGGTTTCTCAGCGATTGGCAAGAGGAAGGGAGTCCGTGGCAAGACAAGTTTGACCCTGTGTCTTGGAAACATTTTAATGAGGTGAAGCCTCAGCGCATTTGGATTTGGCTGCCTGTGGAGTGTGCACTGACATTTCTAATGGGCTACCAGAGGTTTCTAAAGTGGGCCCATGACTCTGAAGGCATTTCATGGCTCACGGGAGTTCTAGGTGGATAGAAACAGTACTAAGACTGAATAAAATGTACATAGTATGTGAATTAAGCATCTGGGATAAAGAGCTGTGAAGAACAGTCTCAGCAAGAACACAGCATCCCTCCCTCCACATTCTCGGCTGAGATACTTTAGTTTCTGAGCACCATTCACTGACTATTCCTCTATGAGGGGGTCCTCTGCCTAGCCCTGCCTGTGCCACTCACCAGGGCTAACCAGGTTCTGAGAAGAGTGGGGAAGGGCTATTCATCCCAGAGCCCTTGGGGGATAGCACTTGCTTTAATTAGTTCAGAACCCTTCGTATCAATGAGATTAATGGAATTAGACAAGGAAAATACTAGCAAGACTTGATCAAATACATTGGATTTCCCCCTCAGCACATAATTAGGTTAGAGGAGTGATTCAGAGAACACCCAAGGTACTGGCTCATCATTAACGTAAGTCTCCATGGGAGACGAGAAGGGCTTGGACACGGAGGTTTTCAGCACTGGGGTCGCATGTCACTGGGAGGAAATGCTGAGTAGCCTGGCAGGCCAGTTCCGCTTGGGCCCAGGGCCTGAGGAAGGGTAGCGGGGGCTGAACATGGTAGGTTCCCTGATCACAGCACGGCCACTCTCTTGAATCATCTTTTCCAATGCAGGGCCTCTTTCTCCTCCTTGTGTGACCTGCTTTCTCTCTTGGGCAGACTCAGAGGAACGCTTCCTGTTGGGCAAGGGCCCTCCAAGCAGGTTAGAAGATGACAGCAGCTAAGTGAGCAAGGAGGAGACAAGAAGCCTTTAAAAAAAAGAGTCATAGTCAAGAATATGTTTTTTCCTGAAAGCATCTAAGATTTATGTAGAGCCTTAGGACATGAAGGCAGCAGAGAAGTGGCCATGGGCATGAGCAGGGTGTGCGCTGACTTTGGGTTCCTGTTTAGAGTTAGTTACTACAACAGTTATGAGAGCAAACATCTCCTTTGCAATCACTGTGTACCAGGTACCGTGCTGCACATTCTACGCTCACTGTTTTCTTTAATGCTCACAGGACCCTCCACAAGACATTTTACAGGAAAGGAACTGAGGCACAGAGTTTTAGGAACTTACTGAAGGTCACGCAGTTGGCAAGTGGATGAAGCCAGTCTGAGTGCATTTTGCTCACCAATTACATCTGCTGTGTGAAGTCCCAAGTGGCCTTACTGCTAGGGAACATCGCTCTATGGTGGAGTATTAAAGGGATGAATAATGGCTTCCTAGAGAGGATAGTAAATAAACTGAGTCAGAAAGTTAGAAAGAAAAAGAGTCCATAAAGATGAAGGGAAATCAACATCAATGTTGGTGACACCTGACTCCATGGAGAGAGGGGGATTTCTGCATCATTAGAGCTACACAAGCAGGAGATTCTTCACAGGGCGAATCTGTCCCCTCTAATAAGATCCCTCCAGAGGCATGTGGAACACCAGGCAGGCATTGGGGTGACAGGACTCTAGATACTCCACCAGGAAAGAGGTGTGTCTTGCAGGCTGGGGAAGATGTGAGGACAGTGCCACGTGCAACTGAATATCAACCAATCAGACATGGGTTGCCCCCTGGACTCATAAACGCAGAACATGACAAAATGGACAGCAAGACTCTGAAAACACACATGACTTCCCAATTCCGCTGATTTGCATGCCTTCATTCCAAAATATTACTCAAGGCCCCCACCGTGTGTCAGGAGCTGGGAAGACCAAAGTTAATAAGGTAGCAACTTTACCTTCAAAGAGATCAAGTTTGAAAAGATATAAACCCAAAAACTGCAACAGAAAGAAACTGATGATTGATGTTAAAATGGAGATATAGGAATGTCACAGTTCAGACTCAGAGGAGGCAGAGGTCAGCTCCACGTGGGTGGTGTTTGAAGTCCCTCAGAACATGTAATATCTATGAATGAAGAAAATCACCAGGTAGAAGCAGAGAAGAGGGGAGAATATTTTCGGAAGAAAAAAAGAGAAATTCAAGACCTCTAAAGGATTTGCAGTTCTGGAGAGGAAAGTCTTGGGAGTAGAGGGAGAATTTTCTGCTTCTTTGTTCATCTTTAAAAGAAAGGAGGCCATTGTCAATGAAGAGTAGATTATTGATGGTCTTAAAGAGAAGGGTTTGTTTTCCCACTCCACTTAAGAACTGACGGATAAGGACCAAGGACACATTCTAAGGCTGTGTTTGATTAAAGACACACATGCTCACTATTGAGCCTTTCAGCCTGAGCAGGAGAGAGAAACACCTAGACAAGCTGGGGAAGTTGGACAGTCAGAAGGACCATGTATATGGTCCTCGAAGAAAAAGCATCCTGGTTCAGTGGAAGGACTATGTGATGGGGAATTTGATGTAGGGTTTTAGCTCAGATTTTGCAATGAATTAGTTACGTGAGAATGGACAACTGATGTCTCCTCTCTGGACCTCAGTTTCACCTTGCTGTCTGTAAAATGAAGGGGTTGGACTAACTGGCCTCTATCTTTCTGTTCCGTGACACACCTAATTTTCTTTTATTCTAATTCTCTGGGAAATGGATCAGGAATAACATAGCCTCCCTCGGGTGTGGGCAAGAAGTCAAGCACACTCAGAAATTCAACACAGAGAGGGAAAGGCATTCACTAGGCATAGCTGAGACCCGCGGCTTGATTGACAGGGTTCACAGGACCACACGTGGTGGGAGAAAAGGAAGGGGAGGAGCCTCGCGGTTCCAAAAGAAAGCCTACTTCTCCGTGAAATCCAGGGCAAACTGGATTGGAACTTCCAGGTGAGCTTCTCAGAAGAGACAGCAGGATGCTGCTTTCACCAGCAAACTCTGCAGCTTGTCCAGTCAAAGGGAGGCAAGGCAAGGCTCTGCAGGGCAAGGCTTGAAATATGCCTTCCGAGGCTGGTGAGTGCAGGGTTGGGGGCTTCACCAACTCCACTAAAACCTGAATGCCAGACAAGTTCTTGGCTTGATCTGCTATTTAATCTCAGAGAAAATAGAGAAAGCTGGGAGAGGATCTGCTCCTTTGAACTCAGTTCTGACTCCAAGCGTCCAAAACAAAATGCTGAAGGCAACAGGATAAAAAAAAATTTTTTTAAACATTTTTGTAGAGCACAAAAGTTCAAGAAATAGATAGTGGGGTGAATTGGTGTAATAGCCTTAAACAGTACAACTTTTTCACATGAGAGTTTACTCCATTTGTTTTCCCATTTGAACCTCACCAGAACCCCATAGGGTGGGTTGATTTTGCAGATGAAGAAGCAAGCCACAGAGCTAGTGGCTGGAAATGCCTGGCAAGAACCTGGGTCTTTGATGCTCCATGCCCCACCCTTTCTGGGGCATTATCCTGCTGCCTCACTGGAGGAACTTGCACCAATAGACACATTTTTATCCAATGTAAAGCAAAGACTTTCTGTCCTTGCAGGAATATTTGCAAAATACAGAAAAGGATAAAGAAGAAAAATGTAAACACCTTCTCCAGAGATAACTGGCATTGTTTTTTAAGATTCCCTCCAACCCACTTCTCATTTTGAAAAATCAAAAAGTTGAAAGGGAATGAACCTCTGTTAACCCTTCACCCAGATTCACCACTTTTCAACATTTTGCCATGTTGTTTTTATCCATCTTTGCTATACTATTTGGAGGTAATTTGGAGACATCATGACATTTCATCCCTGAATATTTCAGAATATGTATCATAAGAACAAGTTCATTTCCCTACAAAGCCACAACCACATTATCACAACCAAAAATTTAATATTGATTGATATCATCTAAGAGTTAATCTCTACTCAAATTCTCTATAGTCATCTAAATGTCCTTTGTAACTTTTAAATTTTGATCCAAGATCTAATGGAGTTCCACATTTTGCATTTGATGTCATGTCTCTTTAGTATGCTTTAAACAAGAACAGTCCCCCATGGGGTTTTTTGTTGTTGTTGTTTTTGTTTTTTTGTTGTTGTTTTGGTTTTTTTTGGTCTTTCACAACATTTACATTTTTGGAGTGTCCAGGCCAGTCATCTTGGAATACTTTTCAGATTTTGTGGTCATCATGAGATTCACATTAAACATTTTTGGCAAGAACACCACATAGGTCATGCTTTGTACATTTTGGAGATTTAATTTTCTATACTGAACCTATATGATTTCTCTAATCAAGAAACTGACTAATACATGTTATTGTTTTTAAAAAAGCTTTCAAAAATATTCCAACAATAGCATAGCACTTGGTGCCTGGCACTATGCCTAATACATTGTTCAATGAATTTATAAATGAATTCAGGCACTGCCTGAGGTAATGAGCCTCTTGTGCTTGGGAGTATTCAAGCAGAGGCTGCAGCAGAGGCTGCATTACCCCTGAAGAAAAGAGTTGAAGAGAGGATTTGGCATTGAGAGGAAGTCTTCTCCTTTGACTCTAGTGGAGTTCTCTGGAGAGTTTTTTTTCCTCATATTTCAAATTAGAATGTAACATGAACATTACTGTTGGAATTTTAAAAAGTTCTTCCACATCTTTCTCTTTTTCTTTCTCCTTCTGTCATTAAGTTCCTTCTTTCTTTCATCATTATTTTCTTAATTGTAAACTTCTCAGCACTTTACAAGTCTTTTCAGCCTATGATACCAAGAATGCCCTCTTACGCTCCTTTGGAACCAGTGAGGAGTTGAGCTGTCCCAGAGGAAGCCAGACCACAGACCTGGCCTAGGGAAGAGCTATTTGTTCTAGAAAACTATTTCAGGACACCCAAGTGTGCTTCCATCAGCCGAGAGATGTGCAGAGTCCTAGAAGTGGTGAGGTGATGTGAGGAAGCCACCTACACCAGGTTTCTTAAGAGGGTGCTTCTATCACATTTCCTAGTTTCATCAACAAATTCTGTACCCTGAGTTGCCTCTAATTTCAAATGGTCTTTTTGGAGTTTGTGCCTCTACATAGTACATGGAAAGAATAGCTTCTATCCACCTGTGTGGGGCTGTTGCATTATTCCACTGGCTTTTTTCTTCCTGGGCTTGCTTGGGTAATGTTCTTCCCTTACAAATTTCATCTCACTGCACTGTGCATTGAAATGACACAGTTATGGAGCGCACAGGGAAAAAAATTATAATGCCATTAAAAGTTATCATAAATTTCAGATCAGCATCACTTCTAATCCGATACACAATTTTACTGCCTCTATAAAGTAGGTGATTTGCAGTGGTCTGAGGTGTCTCCTGGAGCATTTTACTTCTTTTTAAATTAAACACACCAACTTTGTGCTGAATTCAGAGTGTGGACATAAAAAAGGGGGTAAAAAGGAGAGGGAAGGGACATCAGATGGGAATTGCAATTGAATCTTTATATATGCCATCTTGGCACTGTGGTACTAAATATAGTGCCAGGTAAATAGATGTGCTGAAATATTCAGAATAAAAAACAAATGCTCCAATAGCAGAAGCAGTGAGCCCCAAGAATGTTTCCACAGTGGGTGTGCTTAAAATAATAAAATACTGTTGTTTAAAACCACTCAATCCTAGAAAACCCTATGTTGTAAAAAATATATATATATATATAGATAGATAGATAGATAGATAGATAGATAGATAGATAGATAGTGCTGGTATATATGTGAGGGGCTATGTATGTTGAACATATATATGTATATAAAAACTCCTAGGACATTTTGAAGAACCTAGGGGTAAGACAGGAATAAAGACACAGACCTACTAGAGAACGGACTTGAGGATATGGGGAGGGGGAAGGGTGAGCTGTGACAAAGCAAGAGAGAGGCATGGACATATATACACTACCAAACGTAAGGTAGATAGCTAGTGGGAAGCAGCCGCATAGCACAGGGAGATCAGCTCGGTGCTTTGTGACCGCCTGGAGGGGTGGGATAGGGAGGGTGGGAGGGAGGGAGATGCAAGAGGGAAGAGATATGGGAACATATGTATATGTATAACTGATTCACTTTGTTATAAAGCAGAAACTAACACACCATTGTAAAGCAATTATACCCCAATAAAGATGTTAAAAAAAAATTCCTAGGAAATTAAATAGACTGTAAGGGGCTTGATTTTACTGGTTGGAAAGTTACACTGATTATTTCTTTGAGGTGCATTAACTCCTTCTGGAAGCTTAGGACATCAGAAGTTTTCTTTTACTAAATGGTTACCAAGTATTCTGAAATGTGATGTCCCCAGCAAGGACTGATGAATTAGCCCAGGTACAGACATGTATACTGTGTACATAGAGAGAAGTGGCACATGCCCAAGTGTTAGTACAAAAGAGAACTCTGTTCACAAGGTTTCTGGTTGAAAGGATTCAACTGAATGGTGACATTTTTTCTCCACCACACCCAAATGCAGTAGGTAAAAAAAAAAAAAAAGTTTCCTGAATGTTTATGCAATACTCTGAGCTAAATACTGAAGATACAAATTAAAAAAAATCAAAAACAAACCATAGGTCTGCCCTCAAGAGGAAGCTCTCAGTTTAGAGGGGGGACTTTATAGGAAGTCAACTAATAATTTCAGTAGAACGTGTTCAAGGTGGTGATAGGTGTCAGTGCACACTGGGAGTGCACAGAGGAGAGGAAGCCACATGTCCATCATGATAAAATGAAATATGGCAACTTATATCCCTTTCAAATTGGGTCTACATTGTCCAGTCCAAATATTTTCAGCAATATTAATTGATCAATCAACAAATAATATATTAAACAAATATGTATTCAACTCTGGCTACTATATGTTGTTTATTTCCATGCTTATCACACTGCCTGGAATAGTCAGAAATGAACTGAATATTTTTTGAATTAATGAAGCTGGTGGTACAAAGATGGATAGTAATACCCAGCCCGAAACACACTTTACATCTGAAAGGTATTCTTACTTAGGCTTTGTCATTTAATCCCTTACAGTGAGGTAGGTACTATTTCAACTTTACAGATGGAAAAACAGAGACTCTGTGAGGGAAAGTGATTTCCCCCTAAACATGTGTTGGGCTGGACGAATCTGGATCATCTTGTTGCGTGTTCGCCCTGGTTCTGCCCATGTTGGGCTGTGTGTGATGCACATGTACAGTCATCAGTGTGGATGAGTCATGTGTTGGGCCCAACTCCCAGTAGAACCAGAGGACCTGTACACAGTTGTCTGTGAACTGTGGTGACGAATGGTTGCTCTTGGGATGTCCTGTGGATTGACTGTCACAGATCAGATGGACAGAAAGCTTTGATCACAATGCGATGCTAGAGTCAGGTAATAATGCATAACATTTATGAGACATGTAATACCTGTCAATTCACTGTCATCTCTTTCAGTCCTCACTACAGTCTTGTAAGGTGGGTACTATTATCATCATCCCTGTGTTACAGATGAAGAAACCAAGGCAGAGAGAGATTAAGAAATTTCTCTAAGGTTATACAGGTGAATATGCTGGAGTTAGGATTCTAGTCCAGACAGTTCACCTCCAGAGCTTGTTGCCTGGGATAACAGGAAGTCATTTATACATCTCATTTGTGTTGATGGGTGTCCTCATTATTACTGGAGACAGGGTGCTGTGCTAAGAGATAGTTAATGGATGTGGAACATACCTTATCATAAGAAGTAGTTGCTATTGTGTGGAAATGAATGAATGGATGAAGTTGTTTCTAGGGATATTCTATCATTGGAGAATGATGTACTGCTTATCTCATGAAGGACAATCAAAAAGCAAATAATCAAATAATATTTTGTATTTAGAAAACAGGTTATATAAACAGCAGTGTCAGCAAAGTTGGACCTCTTGATGTGAAATACAATCTATTGTGAACTCTAAATATCTATTAACTAGCTAATTAATGCATTTAATAAATTAATTAGTGAACATTTGTTAAGTGCCTGCTAGTGTGTTAGATACTCTGATAGGAGTTCATTTATCATATCACTGTTGTCTTTAAGTCAGGCCATCTTACCTGAAACATACAGATGTTTAGCCTTTAAATGAAATAAATACCAAGGAATTGGTGATTCTTCATTCCCAACAATATTGGGTGATATTTAGTGAAGATTCTGTAGTTAAGATTCTGTTTAAACACACACTGGAACTGGTTGAGTTGGGGACAGATGTGAAGTCTTTCATCTTGCCTAGTTTGGGGGGACTTCTTGAACGTGATGAAGCTTTAATGACAGAGGTTAGCTGACCTTGGGGAAAGAAGAGCAGTTTCAGCTGTGGGACTGTGTCCTGTGTCTGGTCACTCATTAGAACCCTTAATACATGCACATTTGCCATTTTACTCAGGAAGCCTGGGGCTCATGACACCCTGAAGTCAGGAGCTTAAGTAAAAGTACAATTGGCAGCGATGAAGTTAGGGCTGGGAAAAGAATGTGTCATTAATGAATGAATTTATTAATTAATAAATCATTTTATTTGTAATGATTACTTTAAAACTAGTTTTAAATAAGCTTTCAGATACTTTGGTGAGATGATCCAACTGGGCTTAGGGAATATGAATAAAATTTTTTAAATGGCATTTTGGGATCCAATTCAAATTAACAAAACTTTTCAGTTAGCAACAGATACTAGCATTGCTTCATAGTGGAGACCAGAAATTTTATTATATAAGAAATTGTGTACAACAGATTGGATCAGTTAGGAAGGTGTTTAGTTGCAAGTAACAGAAAATCTGACTTACAGTGATTTCAATACTGTAAGTATTTTAAGAAACATTTACGTTTAATATAAATAGATATCTCAGATGTCTGGAGTTAGGGGGCTGAAAGTATTGGTTAAGTGTTTCAGGGGAAGCAGGCTTGGTTTTTATATTTCAGTTTGGCTTTCTCATGGTTGCAATATGGCTTCACAGTCAGAACCTAGGTCCCATTCAAAGATGGGGAAAGAGAGGTGGAAGCCAGCCACACTGTGTAAAGAGAAAAAGTTTTCTGAGAAATCACAGCAGACTTTAGCTTCACTTCATTGTGCAAAGTTGTGACTCAAGGGACTCCTAGCTTCAAAGAATGCCGGGAAAATGATCATTCACATGTTCCAGCCTCTATGTAGTCAAGGGAAAAGGGGTTGGAAAAGGTGTTGAGTCCATTAGCCCCCAGTGAGGCCTCATAGATGCACTCCCAAATCTTATTCCAAAAGGAGTTAATCTATATAATTAACATATTACTTCTGAAATATATTATGGAAAATTTCAAACGTATCCAAAAGTACAGACAATGATATAATAAATCCCCATGAACACATCACCCATCTTCAATAAATATTAACTCATGGCTAATACTGTTTCATATATATCCCTACTATTAAAAATATCTCTGGGGGCTTCCTTGGTGGCGCAGTAGTTGCGAGTCTGCCTGCTTATGCAGGGGACATGGGTTCGTGCCCCGGACCCGGAGGATCCCACATGCCGTGGAGCGGCTAGGCCCGTGAGCCATGGCCGCTGAGCCCGCGTGTCTGGAGCCTGTGCTCCGCAGCGGTGAGAGGCCCGCGTAACGCGCGCACGCGCGCGCGCACGCGCACACACACACACGCACACACAATCTCTGGATATTTTAAAGCAAATCCTAGACATTATATCATTTTATCCATAAATATTTCAGTGTATGTCTCCAACAGTTAAAAGGACTATTTAAGAAGAAAATAGAGCCATGTTACCACTAACACACCAAAATTAAATTAACAAAAATTCCTTAACATTATCAAATATTTAGTTTATATTCATATTTTTCTAATTATCTCATCATTTTTTAAGTTTGTTTGAATCAAGATATAATGTTGCCTTTTCTCTATAGAATTAACTATTAATTATTTTGTTCATGATTTTAGAAAAATTTTAAGTTGATGTATTTAATACTAGTGTTATTTTCCCCCTCATTGTAGACGAATGCCTATGCACTTAAGTATTTTGAAGTACTTATGAAAGTCAAAGATTTATTGTGGCAGCCCAAGGTTTGACCACCTGTACAAAAAGGGTCTACTGGATTTGAATATTGCTTCCTAAAGTCCAGCTTGAAGGCTGAGAGATTGAAAAATAGGTGTATTCCTTTGGAGCAGTTCTGTGCATTAAGAAGTCTTAGACTAAAGCTCTATGTAAACTTCCAAGCTTGGGGATGACTTGCAGCATGTGTTGGCGGGTGGCAGCAAAGATGCAATGCCCTTTCTAGTGCCCGCTCAGGCTCTCAAGTTTGTTTATTCAAAATCAGCAGTTAGGGGAGGCCTTTCCAAATATGACTCAAAGACCAGAAGCTATAAATGGAGAGACTAATAAATTTGAGTACATAAAAATAAAACACTGGTATATGAAAGAAAGAAACCATCAAAACATAAACAAGTTTAAAGACAAATGACCAACTGGGGGAAATGTGCACCTCATATCATAGACAAAAGTCATTCATCAAGCAAGAGATGATGGTGCTTGAACTGTGGTGGTATTGTGAGGATAGAGTAAAGCAAATTGACTCGGAGTATACTGTGGAAGTAGAGCCAGCAGGGTTTGCTGATGGGTTGGAATTAGGACATGAGGGGGAGAGCAAAAGAGGGATCAATTCTAGGAAAATTGTTGGAAATTGGGCAAGTCTCCAAATAAGAGAAAAAAGGAGGTAAGAATTAGTGGATTAACTGTTCCCCTATGAATTTTGGGAACATAAAAATTCAGTGATTATACTGAAATACTTAGCCCTAGGTGATGGCCTTGCCATCCCAGGTCATGCACAAAGGGTAGAGTCAGATATTAGCTGTGTAGGAGATAATATTGATAGTTCTGGAGTTAGGCGGCTTGTATGAGGGTTCTGACTCTGCTGTTTGCTACCTATGTGATCCTGGGCTAACTTGCCAACTCAACCTCTCTGAACTCTATTTCTTCATAGGGAAAACAGGTCTAATAATACCCTAATCATGAATTTGTTCCAGAGTATAGGTATAGACTTTTGTTATGATTCCTGATTATGTAAAATTTATCTGTTGATCTATTTCAACTAACAACTTGGTAAAAAACGAGTACCGTATTTATAGATTTAGTATTCTCTGCCTAAATATTACTAAATAAAAACTTTTTTCTCTACCTTTCCAGGCTGGACTGCTTAGAATAGTCATTTGTCAGGGACCTCGCATAATGATATGTTTACATCTTTAATGCCAATTCTGATGATCTCAATGTCAGTCTTTTCTTAACTGTGAAAGACTAAGAAACTACCACTGTGGGAGATATCACACCTTTCTCTATTTAAAAATAGCTTTACTGAGGTTTAAACTGCACTTATTTAAAGTTTACAATGTGATAAATTAGACATATATATACACCCATGAAACCATCACCACAATTAAAATAATAAATGTATCCATTGTCCTCATAAGTTTTTTTCTGCCTCTTTGTAATTCCTCTTTCTCCCCCTCCATCTTACCCCTTCCATCTCTAGTAAACCAGTGATCTTTCTGTCCCTATAGATTAGTTGTATTATGTAGAATTTTATATAAATGTAATCATATAGTATTTACTCTTTTATTTTCTTGCTTCTTTCACTTAGTATGATTTTGAGATCCATCAGTATTGTTGCATGTGTTACTAGTTCATTTCATTTTATTGCTGAGTAGTATTTCATTGTATGGATATCTTGAAATTTGTTTATCCATTCACCTGCCAATGGACATCTGGCTTGTTTCTAGTTTTTAGTTTATTACAAATAAAACTACTATGAACATTTACATACAAGTATTTGAATGGTCATATGCTCTTTATTTCTTTGTGTAGATCCAGATTTCCATCTGGTATCAGTTTCCTTCTGTATAAAGAATTTCTTTTATTTATTTTTTTGGTAATGCTGATCTGTTGGTGATCGACTCTTTCAGCTTCTTCTCAAAAAATCAAAATTTTCCCCTTCAAATGTACTTTGTTTCTGAAAGATATTTTTGCTGGGTACAGAATTTTAGGTTGACTTTTTAAAAAATTTTTTTTAAAAATTGAAGTATAGTTGATTTACAATGTTGTGCTAGTTTCAAGTGCACAGCAAAGTGATTCATATATATATATATATATATATATATATTCTTTTTTAGATTCTCTTCCATTATAGGTTATTATAAGATATTGAATGTAGTTCCCTGTACTATATAGTAGGTCCTTGTTGTTTATCTATTATATATATAGTAGTGTGTATCTGTTAATCCCAAACTCCTAATTTATCCTGATTTTTTTCTTTAGTACTTGAAAAATTGACCTGTTATCTTCTTGCTTTATTGTTTCTGAAAAGAAAGCTACTGTAATACTTATCTACATTCCTCTGTACAGAGCTTTTGTCCTCTGTTTTTATGGATTCTCTTTATTACTGATTATTAGCAAATTGATTGTGAGATAACTTGGTGTACTTTTCTTCACGTTTCTGTGCTTGGATTCATTGAGCCTTAGGATCTGTGGGTTTATAGTTTTCATTGAATCTGGAAAATTTTCAGCCATTATCTATTTAAACATTTTTTTCCTTCCCCACACCCCAACTTCAGGGACTCCAGTGACATGTATAAATAGGCTCCTGAATTTGTTATTCAGAGCACTGATGCCCTGTTTTTTGTTATTGTTATTATTATTATTTTCTCTCTTTATTCATTTGGGATAATTTCCAATTGCTAATTCTAATATCTGTGGCGATCTGAGTTGGTGTACATTGATTGACATTTCTCCTCATTTGGGTTGTTTTTTCCTGCTTGTAAAGCATGCATAGTAATTTTTGATCTGATGACAGACATCATGTGTTTTTCCTTGTTGGGTGCTGGGTTCTTGAATTTTGTTCTGGGATTCAGTTAAGTTACATGGAAACATTTTAATCCTTTTAGGTCTTGTTTTTAAAATTTGTTAGGTGGAATTAAAGCAATTAACCATATTTGTTGGGGCATATTTCTGGACTATTTATTATGTTCCATTGATCTATGTGTCTATTCCTTTGCAAATTTGTATTGTCTTGAGTTCTGTAGCTTTGTAGCAAATCTTAAAATTGGCTAGTATGAGTACTCCAGATTTATTATTCTTTAAAATATTGTTTTAGCTCTGCTAATTCCTTTGCCTTTCTATATACATTTTAGGATCATTTTGTCTATATCTACAAAGACTATTACTGGGATTCTGAGTGGAATTATGTTAAATCTATCAATCAATTTGGGGAAGGATTGACATCTATAATTTGAATCTTCCAATCTATGAACATGTTTTCTCCTCATTTATTTTCATCTTCATTGATTCCTTCATTAGCACTGTAGTCTTTTTCTTCTCCTTCTGGGACTTGGATGACAATAACTTTTGTTATTGTCCCTCAGGTCCTGAAGTTCTTCTCTTTTTTTTTTTTCAATCTTTTTTCTCTTTGTTTTTCTGATTGGATAATTTCTATGGAAATATCTTCAAGTTTCATGATCATTTTCTCTGTCATCTCCATTCTGCTACTGAGCCTATCCATCGAGTTTTAAATTTCAGTTATATTATTTTTAAATTCTAGAATTTCCATTTGGTTCTTCTTGATGTCTTATGTTTCTTTGCTGAGACTTTTTATTTTCCATTTGTTTTAAGAGTGTCCTTTTTTTTTTTTTTTGAGCATTAGAGAAAAAGAGCTGCCTTAAGGACTTTATGAGATAATTCTAACATCTGTATCATTTTGTTGTTGGTCTCTTTCATTGTCTTCTCTCATGTGAGCTGATATTTTCTTTGTTTATCATATGCTGAGTAGTTTTGCATTGCATCCCAATATTTTGATTATTATGAGACTCCAAGTCTTGTTAAGTCCTGTGGAGAATTTAATATTTTTGTTTTAGCAGGAAGTCAACCTGGTTAGGTTCAGGCTGCTAGTTTCAATCTGTCTTCTGTGGGCTGTGTTTCTAATATTTATTAAATTTTCAGAGCATTAGCAGTACTATTTACTGCTGGCCCACATGTATGCCACCCAGTGGCCAATCTGGAAGCTAGGTGATTGTCTATCTGTCCAGTTCTCAGATTATTTGGGACGCTGTTTAGGATTACATCCAAGTATGATTAGAAGTGTGCTCAGGAGTTTCTAAACAACTTTATGGGTTTGTTTTCCAAGTTCCTCTTTGCCAAGTTTTCCAAGTTCCTCTTTGCCAAGTTTTCCAAGTTCCTCTTTGCCATCTTCCTGGTATTTTTGTTTGTTTGTTTTCTGGGGGGCTCCTCTTTTCAGTCCTCCATGCAGAAAACTGGGGCCTTAGTTACCCTGCCTTCTGCCTGCTGCTGCTCCTATGTCCAAAATCAAGTGACAAGGGCAGGAAGGAGAGAGAGAGAGAGAGGAGAGAAATGGGAAGTTTGCCTCATTCTCTTGGGAACACAGTTCTGTTGGCAGAAGAAAGTTCAGAAGAAACCAGCACCTTCAACCCTATTTTTATATTATCTGGTCCTGTTATTTCTAAAACACCTATAATTCTAACATTGTTTATCCTATCTCTGGCTTCAAAGCAATAATTGTCTCTTTTTTTTTTTTTTTTTTGGCTGTTTCCTCTACATTCTAAGAGAGCTTCCTAAGGTTTTCTTCTACATGAAAGATTTCATATTTTAAAAGAAGTTCTACTTTTTATTGTGTCAAAGGAGATTTTAATGCTGTTAATTAATTTTTGGTCTCTTTTCAATAATTCCTCACCTTACTTATCTCCCTTTTGATCTCTTCCTGATTTACTTGTACCTCCTGGGTTTCTATTCCTGTTCTATAGAGGTTCAGTCTTCTTGTATCCAATAAAGAATGCTGAACAATTTTCTAGGAATGTATTCTAGGTCCTACAGGAAATCATTTTCATAGTCTTCTCTTACTTTGGATCTTCAGGAAGCTGCTTTCGTTTCTTTTTTTTTAAGTTTCCTCCTCTAATAAGGGGAGATTATTTCAAATCTGTGTTGCCAATATGTACAACATATAAATTCCAAATGGCCTTGGTCTCTACTTACTCTTCAGTCATATTCTCTTCCTAAACCTTCTGTTTAAATTTCTAGTGCCCAGTGGGTTTTTATCCAGGGTTGGGTTGCCAGATTGAGCAAATCAAAATACTTTATACCCAGTTAAATTTTGCATTTCAGAAGTATAGACCATACTTCTACTTAAAATTATTCATTCTTTATCTGAAATTCAAATTTAACAGGATGACCTGTATTTTATTCGACAGCCATAATTCAGAGTAATTGGGCCAGAATGAAATAGAAGCATCTCCCATTCTATTTACCTTCCTAACAAGGGGATCAGAGAGAGTTCATGCAATGTCACCATCTCCAGGATGCATTGCCACTCAGATCTTCCTGTCTCTTTCTTCTCTACAAGAGAGAAAAAGCTCTTGTGGTATTGTTTCTGAGCAGTTACAGGTGGTCCAGTTTATACTAATGAAGAAATAAGTGTTAGGCTCCATCCACATCGACCATGCTTACGTATTTATGGCCTTGGTGCCATTCTTAAAAGATCCTACTTTAAAACTGAAGATTAGGCAAATAACAGAGCCAAGTTCCTAGAAGAGTGTTTGGAAATCATGGTTTCTGGTATCTAGACTAGAGAGGGAACAGTGTGAAGACAGAGAAATAATTGGCTGTTTGTTAAACAATGGAGATAGCAAAAAGAGAAGATTCAGATGGTGTATTATATTCAATGAACTCTCTAGTTTGGGAGGGGTAGGATGTGAACAAGCTTAGCACAAAGGAAACAATTAGTAAATTAAGATGCAAATCATAATATGCTCCAGAGCTGTAGGTTTTGTGTGATTGGGAGCCAGGGCACAGAGCGTGGTTGGCTTATTTCGGTTTGTGGAAATCTGAGTTGAACTTTAAAGAATGGAAAAGATGATGTGTTTGAACTAGTGTTTAAGGCTGTGTCAGCACCTCTGACAAACGAAGGGTTAATATCCTTAATCTATAAGGAACGCCTACCAATCAATAAGAATAAGATAAGCCTGGAAACTAAAAAATGGGCAAAGGACATGAATAAATGACAAAAGAAGAAATACAAGTGGATAATAAATGTATGAAAAATGCCTAACCTCATCAGTATTCAGTGATAAGCAAATAAAAACAAGATACAATTTTCTGCTTACTCAATTGGGAAATACTTTTAAAGTGGTTTAAATGGAAATATCCAATATCGGTGAGAATGCAGAAGATGGGCACTCTTACTCTGCTTTTGGGAAGGCAAATTGATTCTATATTTCTGAATATATATTTAGAAATACACACCAAAAACTTTAAAATGGTTTTAAACTTTTGATGAGATAATAACACTTCTGGGAATTTATCTTTAGGAAATAATTAAAAATGCACACAAAAATCTATATACAAGGATATTCTTTGCTGTATAATTCATAATACAACAAAAACAAAAAGGAAAGTACCTAAATATTCTGTAGAGCAGAGATGGAATGGGGCATGTAGAGGGCGAATGTTAGGGAACCATTAGAAGTTACACTGTCAGAGAATGTTTAGTCACACAAAAAAGTGTTAAATGTTCATTGTAAAGATAGAAATGTGGGTAAAAACATTAAAATACAGTATATATATTGTAAATCTAATTCTGTGCACTAAATTGATAACTGTATAGAAATGTACTGGAAGGAAATATATCTAAGATGTTAACCTTGGATAACTCTGAGTAGCAGGATTATGAGTGATTTAAATTTTCACATATATGTGTACATATATAAAACTGAACACAGAAATATACATATATAAATGTTTACTAATACATAGTAAGCTATATTAATTTTCTACTTTTTTCCAAAGAACAGCATTACAAATGGGAAAGAAAAGCATAAATGTTGTTTTAAAATGTGTATATACTATCAAACATTATTTCAATGAGAATAAGCAACAAGTAAAATAATTACTTGACAACTTGTGTTGAACAGCTTAAGTTAATATTTGATCTGTTCAACTTATTGCTAAGGTGTTTTGTATACATGGTTCAACAGGATTTTTTTGCCTTTGGGAGTTTTGAAGCTGCTGATTAGAGCCAGCTAAGAAATTACTTACTATAACGTGTATATTCTATGAATTCCTACTCAACCTTCAGTTCAAGTAGAACCCTATCTTTGTGAAGGTTCTGTCTAAGCTCTTTTCTCCTCTGTGCTATCCTTGGGTCAGTCTGCTCCACGTGGCTCTGAGCACTTTGTGTCAGGAACCTTGACTGATTCATCCTTGAATTCAGTGTCCTACCTCTGTAGATGATATATATCAGGTGCCCAAATGATGCTGATTGGATGGTGAATGAATGAATAAATGAATATGGAGGGATGGCTCTCATTTGATGGTGTCTCAGCAAATGAAAATGTAATACCTTAAAGGAAAGGTGGTGACTCAGTTACACTAGACATTGGAATCATCCAGGTTTGGGGTTAACTATAGGCTTTATTACTTTATTGCTGTGTGATGTTGGGCAAGTCACTTATCTGAGCTTAAGTTTCCTGATCTGTAAGATGTAAAGTAGACATTATCTAACTTCTTTCATGAAGATTAAAAGTGCTAATGAGTACATACAGAGGACTTCGTACAGTCCCTGGTACATAACTCCTATTCAATTAATAGTAGCTAATAATGATAATCATCATAAGATATCATAATTCATAAAACAATTTGCTAAGTAATCCTCAGTCTATTGGTTTAATGGGTTTTCTCTTAAAATGATTTTTCCCCCAAATCACCTGTATTGATTTGGATATATCCAACCCAAGGAGACATCAAAGAGAACCACCTCTCACTATCCCTTCCTCTACTCTTTTCATCTAGAAAATTCTCTATTTCTAAATTGTTGAGCCTCAAGATCTGACTTATGTGATTGACCTGATATCTTGACTTCAAATCCTGCTTTATACTAGTTTTGCTTCCAAAGTAGCTCACAGGCTGTGGAAGAAGCCCACCCTTTGCCCCATTTTGCTTCCTCTTTAGTTTTAGCACCAGAAGCTGGAGGGCATTGCCTTAGTCCCTGCTTGGATTTGTGTTTGGCACCTTTGGAAAAGAGGGTAGACCCCCATCTCCTTGGCTCGGATGTGAAGACTTGGGTCTCCTGCAGGAGGTCGACCAGCTATTTTTAAGGAGACACTTTGGTTGAGATTTGGAGAACTTGATCCTGTATTTTGGTGTCCTGTGGACTTAGTCTCAGAGAAACGGAATCCTGGGGGGCTAGTCTCAGAGAAACGGAATCCTGGGGGGCGTGACTCTGGCAGGGCCCACTGTACAGTCTTTCTCTGAGACATTTCTTTCCTTTGTTTGAATTTCAAGGTTACAAAAGTCAGAATTCAAGGATAACTATGAAAGATCAGTTGGTAAATGTGTTAGAAATGAAAGAAAAAGAAAGCCAAATGAATGTTTAAAACCTTTTTTTGAAGCAGAACAGAGACAGAGCTTTTGATCCTTTATCACCAAACAACAAAATATTGGCATGAACTACACGTGTCTGAGTGATCCTGTATCCATCTATGTGCACATGTGTGTCCATACGCCCACACACAGACACGCACAGTGGGATTCACACATGCTTCCATTTCTCTAAAAGCTGTATTTTCCCCCTACCGACTTCTTTCTTTTCATTTCTTTCTTTCCTTTTTTCTTTTTCTCTCTCTCTATTTTTTTTGATATTTCAAAGCTGGCAGTTCAGGAAATGGTTGGAACTGCCACATCTCTGTTCTTGCTAAAGAAATCAATGCTAATCCTATTACTGGCAGTTATCACCTATCCCAGAACTCACAGCTAAAAGAAAAAAAAACACACACTGAGATGTCAAAGTAAGAAAAAAAAGGGCTGGGAGGAGGGTGGCACCCTTCATTCGCTTTCAAATAGCGATTGTTTTCTCTCTCTTCTTTTTGATCATTTTTTTTCACGTGTTAGAAGAGAAACCAAACTACAAAACACCTGTGCTCACACAACATTTCCAGTCTGATTTAAAACTGCATGAGTCAGAGTATGGGCTCTAATTTAGATTTATCTTTCTCCAGGGTGCCTTGACAAAGTACTGATAAAGAATATTTATCATGGTTCCCAGTTTTATCTAATAACAATAATAATGACACATACCATTGAATGGTCACTGCAGGCACTGTGATAGGTGCTTTCTGCAAATCATCTCATGAACTACAACAAGCCTCTTAGGTGGGTATGATAAGCATTCCCACTTTTGAGATTTAGAGATTAAAACACAAAATTTCCTCATTTCAGCTGAGTGATCTAGGTAGGAAGGGGTGGAGTCTGGCTCTGCATCCAGTACGCTACTGTATGGTACCCACCCTCTTCCCACTGTCCTCTACATCTAGCCCTCCTCAGCAGGGCGGACTGGGAAGTGAGAGGGAAACATTTAAAATTGGGAATTTGCTATTTCTGACCTTTCAGGATTTATTACAGAAAATCAAACAAATGTGATATCGTTGGGTTCTTCCCTCCTTACAATGATGGCTATTTTCACATAAGCATCTCTCATCTTCCCTTTGATCCCGCTGCATAATCAGATGGACAGGGCTATGTGTGCTTGGGAATCTACAAAATAACAGGAGGGAACTAATTCAACTGAATTAATAGGCATCAGCACTCTTAAATTGACAACCTACCCACGCTCCTGGTCTGAGGATTACACTTTGAGTAGTGAACTTCGAGATGAATGGTGTGCATATTACCTGGGAACTTATTAGAAATGTAAAATTCCAGCCCATCCCAGAGCTACTAAATCAAAACCTGCATTTTAACAAGATTCTCAGGGGGAATTGTATGTACATTCTAGTTTGAGGAGCACTGGTCTGTGATACCTCTTCCTTGCTGAAGAGAACCTCCCTAGAGTTAGAACCCTATCCTTTCCTCTGTGAAAAGCACAATGCTTGGCACACAATGTGAGCTCAAAAACTGTCCAGTGAATGAGTGAACAAATGAACTATCTACTTTACCAGCTGATGGGGAAAGAGAACTCATGTGGGCTACTTGCATCTACAGTTGATAGAGTTGGTCCGGGAGTAACTGAAGAAGGGCACATACTTCATTCTATCACCAGGCAGACTTTCAGGCTCATTGCTACTTGGTTTGCATCTGGTGTCCCTGAGATATTTGTTTTTTCAACAGTCCATTAATCAATCCATTGATGTGTGTTGAGTTGCCAGGAACTCCACTGAGCATGTGACCACATGAGAAGGCAGGAATACTTTATGACCTATGGGGAAAATAGCATTTGTTTCTCTAGGGTTGAGGATGGAAAGTAACTTGTTTTCTGGATTGTTAAATGTTTTGTGCCAGTAGAAAGGATTGTCCTGGGCTAAATTCCTGTTCCCTATGGACTATTTTCCCCCAAGATAAGAATGAATAATTATAATAAAACACTCATAATTTATACAAATAATTATAATAAAATATTCACAACATACCTTATTCAATAATTATAATAAAAGTTTCCAGGAACTATGCTGGGTATTTTACATGAATTATCCAATTCAATTATAATCCATGTCCTTTTGCATTTGTAGACGCTGAAATCTAGGGAAGGAGCAAATGGCAGAGCCAGAGTCTTAACACAGGTTTTTCTGATTCTGAAGCTCATGTTCCTAATCACTGCCTAATTCTGATGTTATTCAAAGTTAGTGATATATTTCATATTATTCTTGGGTTTTTCCTATAACAGGTATAAAAATATTAATGTGTAACAGGGACAAAAATGATCACTGTATCAGTTCTTGCAATCTCCCCTTCTGCCTTTTGCTTCTGAGAAGAAAGGATTTTTTTCTTTTTTCTTTTGTACAGAATTCGGGTAAAAAATAAAGAAGAGCCTTTTAAGAAACCAGAGGAGCTAGAGGAAATGCATAATAAGCTGAAAGAAATGGTAATTAGGGAAGGAGAGGAGAGAGACTTTGGTCACATGATATCAGCAAGCATTTTTGAGAGTTGGGTGTTGAGAGTGGGAAAGAGAAAATTTTGAGGACAAGGTTGGTTCTAGGTGAAGGACACTGAAAGAGGCAGTCCTGGGGAGAGAAATTTTAAGATTTTCTACTTTAAATAAATTGCACATCCTCCTTTGACAATTTTTGAGACACCTGGTAAAATTTAAAACAGTTTATATAGTACAAAGAATAAACCACCTGGGACAATGGGATTTATTCAGGTTATATTTCTAATTATTTATCATGAATTTACTGTCCCTGATTTAGATTGTTTAATATTTAATAGGCATGTACTATAGGTGAGGCCTCTGTGGGCTCTGCTAAAATATTTTATTCTCTTTTACATTTTATTTGTCTTCTGCAAATAAATCTAATTTAATTTGTATTATAAAATTGTCTTAAGAATTTAAGTTTTAGGAAACAAAAAAATTGCCCTATGGGACTTTTTACTTTAGCTTCTTCTGCCCCAGCTGCACCGATTTTAGGTGTTCACCATCTCCCTGGTAACATGATGGAGAGAACTTGGCAGAGCCCACAAAGCCACTCATTATCACATTTCCTCACACAATCCGGAATTGCTGCCTTACTCAGTTTTCTTAATTTTAAAAACCAAATAAGAAAGAATTTATCATCCCAGTGTTAAATGCATATGATTGCCTCCATGGGGAAGATTTAATTCTCAGGACACAGAGGTAGGAAATGCTGTTAAGTGTGACAAGCCCAAAGGCCATGCTGATCACTGCGATGCATTTGATTTAATCCTGGATGTTGGGGGACTTAGGAAGCTCAGCTTCAGCTCATGGCCCAAGCTCTCCCAACAGCTTATGAAATGCTAATATCGTGAGCAACCTGGGATGATCTCACTCCCATCAAGAGCACAGAGAAGACCCAGGCTATTATATCTTCATCATCTCAATAACAGCTGGGATTGTTTCAGAATTGCTAACCTGGATCACTCATTTCACCAGCCACCACCACCAACACCAAGACAAATATTTCTTATAGATTAAATACTACTCCATTCCTTCTCTTCATGCCCTACTTCACTAACAAAACAGCTTCCTAACCAGTTTCTCTGTCTCCAGTCTTCTGCTGCCTAATTTTTTCCCAATTCTACCTTCTATACTAATATCAGAGTGGAAATAAAATAAAAACAGTAACAACGAATCCTATGTGTCATTCCTTTGTTTTAAACCTTCTACGGCTTCCAATTGCCTGCAGGATAAAAGCCAGAATCCTTTGAATGGCATTAATGGGCCTTCATAGTCTGGCCCCAACTTCTTTTCCATTCAAGAGCAACAACAAACTGTTGGCTGTGCTTTCCTGTAGGCAATGGATAGCCTCCTTATAAATTCTAAAATAAGGGAATAACATTATCAGACCTGGGTTTTAGATGGAGTGTTCTGATGCACAGAATAGAGGATAGCTTGGAGGGGGCAAAGGAGAGACAGGAGTGTAGTTAAGGAGAAACTAGTAAAATAGTCCCCTTGAGAGAGACGCAGGACTCCCTTTTCTATAGCTGGAAAACAGAAAAATCTGGCTTATGAAATCTGAGAGATTTGTATACTTTTTCTTGGTTAGACACCGTGGGCACTAAGGCATGACTATCTCCAGCCTTTGCAAAAGTAAGTCTGAACCAGCTTTGTATAAGGTTTAGGCCCTTCTCTACAATGTAGCAACTCTTGCAACATGGTAAAAGATGGAGTACCAATATCAGGAATGACAAGTGAAATTACTTCCCTAGTGTGATCTGCACCTTCAAACTTGGAAGAGCCCCTCCTATCTTTTTCTTGTGAGATACTGGCATCCTATAATACTTCACCGAAAAGTACCAGAGGATGCAGATTTATTAGACATCTTGATTCCAGTGGCAAAACTTATTTCTTCTACCTTATCAGTAAGCCAAGCAAATAACAAAATTACATAATTTCCACATCAACCATAGGAAGCTGATGAGACAAATTATTTTAAAGCAAAAGGTATTTGACTTTATAACCGGGTGGCACTGTTTAAAAGATAATGAAATTGATGAGGACTGAAGCCATCTGGGAAAACAGGAAGGAAGAAATAGTAACCAGAGCAACTTGATACTGTACTCTAACTGCTCAGCACCCTTTATTACAATTGGTTTCTAGTTTGGTCAACAGGATCAATGCCATTACCTGTTATATAAAATTCAGGAAGGGGAAGGTCTTGAAAGAGGAATGGTTGATCTTTGCACAAGTTGAAGTGAAGTGCTTCTAGGCCAATGGTTCTAATCGTGTGGTCCTCAGACCAGCAGCATCAGTATCATCTGGGAATGTAGTAGACATTCAAATTCTTGGGCCCCACTGAAAATCTACTCAATCATAACCCTGGGAGGTGGGGCCCTGCAATCAGGGTTTAACGTGCCCTCCAGGTGATTCTGGCGAATGCTAAAAACTGAGAACTTCTGCTCATGTGGTGGGTGAATGACTCTGAGTGGGGGAGGACAGGCCTGGGCATTCAGATTTGAGAGTCATCAGTGTGATGCAGTTGTCATGAAGTCTGGAGCCTCACTTAGGAGGATAGTGCAGAATGAAAAGGATGGGCTGAACGGTGGAAGAGGAGCCACTATTTCCAGCTCTATAGAGTTATATATATATATATTTTATATTACAGTGGGCATATATGATTTTTAAATCAGAATGCCTTTTCAATGAAATTTTTCAAGACTGCAAAAGAGAGAGAATGCAACAAGGTGAAATCCTGAAGCAGAAGCAGGGTCAAGACGAAAACATTTTGGATGGGGCCGACTAAAGCATGTTTAGGCAGAGACCTAATATGCATTATTTAAACTTTACAACAATCTCTGTGAAGTAGTTATTATTTTCCCCAAGAGGAAACCAAGGCTCTGAGAGGGTAAGTCATTTAATCTAAGATTGCACACAGGTGGAGCCAGGATTTCACTCCGTGTCTTCCGCCAAGCAAGGCCGTCTATTATTCCTTGCTGAGCTCTTGGGCCCTGAGGTAGGTAGTTACAGTAATGGCCCCCAGTAAACCACACCTGCCTGTATCTGAGATTTTCTGAAGTTCCTTCCCACACTGACACCGGGCTTGGCCATGTGAGTTGTTATGACCAATGGGACATTAGCAAACATGATACAAGCGCTTGAAAAAGCACTCATCCAGTGGTGTCTGCCCCTCCCTCTTGGGTTTTTGGAGCCCACCCACATGTGTAAACTCAGGTTAGTCACCTGAAGACATGGGACCAGTACCATCCGCCAGTCGAGTGAGTGAGGCCATCTTAGACCACCCACTCTGAGTCTATTGCCAGGAAACTCGTTAATTTTGGCTTAGCCTCTAGTGACGAAAAGTCTCCCCTAGCAATCATAACATCTAGCAAACAAATGACTTGTTATAAGCCACCACATTTTGAGATAGTTTTGGGATTCAAATTTATGCTTCCTACGCGGTCCAGGAAAACCCCAAGTTAAAAAATTAGCTTAAAGTGGTCCTGGATTGATATATTGTTATTCTAAAATTGTAAAGATACATGGAATTATGACTGTGAAAGCATCATGCAAATATATAAATAAATATAGTTTTCTTATCCCAGGAGACTGGGAATATAGAATTTAAATTAAATTATTATTATAATTATTATTTTGGTTTTGAATCAGTGATTCAACTTGGTATGTTAGCCTGATCAAGGATCTACCCCTCTCGTGGCCTTTGCTTCTTCATTAGGTTAAGGAGGGGGTCATTTTAGCCCTAGCTTTCTGTGGTTCTATGTTCTACAAAATTATTACTTCATGAATATATGATATAGCACTGCAAGGTCTAGGGAATAGAAAATTAAGATCTTATCTCAGTCACTGTTTCTGATTAGCAAAACCATTAGTACTGGTTCATTTTCACTACCCTGAGGCTCCACAACCTGAAATAGTTGGTGAGAAAGGGCTCTTTCTTATGTGATGTCTCTTGGTGTCTGGGCTGCACAGATCTGCCTGCTACAATGTCCCTGCTGATGGCTGTGCAGAAGGCTCTCGTAGGATTTGGGGACCAGGAACACCTGAGCTGACTTGGGAAGCTACATCCCTATCTACTTTTCTCCAAGTGACCTCCATGTAGATAACAGCTGGACACAGATTCAGGCAGGCAGGCTACCTTCTCTGGGTGTGGAAGTTAGAGGGCAGAGATGATGTCATAGGGAGGACTTTTTTTCCAGGTTTAATTTGCTTTATTTTGGAATCATTAGGTAACATGATGTTTGCTGCACTCAAATATAATTGAAAATAATTCATAGACATTACACACTGACATATTAAAGTATTTCATTTATTATAATTAAGAAATATGCATTTTAGAAATGAATATGAATATAATGACTTAAAGAATTAAGCATGTTCTCTTGTCCTAAGAAAAGCAGTATGCCTAGAGTCATACATCAGGAAAGCTGAAATGAAATAGTTTAATAGACATAATTCTCAGCGAAATAAGTATCTCCTTTCTGCTCTAATTTTATAAAGTCACTGGAATGATTTTTTTAAAAACATATATTCCTGGATTAATGTTTTTACTGTCCAGTGACTTCCCATTGTACTTAAAAGCAACACTCCTTAATAACCTACAAGGCTTTTCATAATCTTGCTGCTTTTATCTCCCCAATATTATTTCAAGCCATTCTCTAAACCTTACTAACTCTGCTCTGGCCCACTGGCCTTCTCTCAGGTCCTTTAATACACAAGCCCTTACCCACCTCAGGTCAGTTCTGCACGTCCTTAGTGTATGGTCCTCTTAAGGAAAGGACGCTTGTTCTTTTTTTTTTTTTTTTTTTTTTTTTTGTACGCGGGCCTCTCACTGTTGTGGCCTCTCCCGTTGCAGAGCACAGGCTCCGGACGCGCAGGCTCAGCGGCCATGGCTCACGGGCCCAGCTGCTCCGCGGCATGTGGGATCTTCCCGGACCGGGGCACGAACCCGTGTCCCCTGCATCGGCAGGCGGACTCTCAACCACTGTGCCACCAGGGAAGCCCCAGGACGCTTGTTCTCAATGAGGGAGTTGGCCGGGTATCACGAAGTCCTCTCTAGCCTTTACCCTGTGGATAGCATTGGAGGCAACATCTAGTATCTCTGAATTTTGGTGGAAATCCCTGCCCTGAGATAATCAACACATAATGTTGCCCAGGCCTCCATGATTGGTCACAGGGTTGAGCATGTGATCTGGACCTACACCAGTGAGTGCATCCCATTTCCCAGGCCACAGAAGTTGGTTCAAGGATGGGCATATGACCCATTCAGAGACTCAACCTCATTATAATATAAAACATGTTATAATGAGACTTCTGAGAATGGGAGGGCAGAGACAGGTTTTCTATTTCCATTGAATTGAAAAGGTACAGATGGAACTACTATGGCTACTTTGTACCAATGGGAAATTAACTGTTTGAGATCAGTGCCAACAGAGAGCTGACCTGGGAGAGAGAAGCCACGTCCTAATGATATCCCTTGAGCCCCTATCCAGCCACACCTAGCCTTTTAGTTAATGACCTAATAAATTCCCCTTTTATTAGTTTGTGTTTTTCAGTTGGTTTGGATTGTCTGCCTCTTGCAACCTACACAGTTCTGAATCGTAGAGGAAGCTACATCTTTCTGCATCTCCGCTTCCCAGTTCCTGCCACTGTCCTCAGTCTGCCTCATCCCTGGTCCCCTTGGTTTCTTGATGGCTGGTAGTGGCCCAGGGTAGCTTTATGAATTTATTTGCTGCTGTTTTCTGTACCTGGTGGATAGTCAGGGAAGTGAAGGAGCATGTCACATAACTCAGTAAAGGGATCACTCTCATTTACAACTCCTGGTCATGGGTCATTTCCCTTATAGAACTTGGTTGCGTGATGATGCAAGTTGAGTGGAGACTAGAGGCAGAAGATAAGCTATAGCCCAAGAAACCAGCAAGACAACTATTGTCAAAATGAAGGAGAAGCTGGAAACCATTATTGAGGATGGACTACAATCCACAACTGTGATTTCATTAATCTCCCTGATCACTTTGCTTTCATCCATACTTTTCAAATGAGGCTCTGAGGGGGTAACTATTACTTTGTCCAAAGTAATAGAGACTGTATTTATTGAAGATATGCCAGAGACTTACACTCCTGGCTTTCTCATAATGCCACTATTCATAAGTGAGCTAAAAAGGAACTAGATTAGGCTAAGGGTGGTTCTGAGAGGGGTGATGGGAGGTAAAGGATATCAAAGCTGTTTCAAAGAAATGAAAGCATCTTGCCAATTTTTGAATTCAACCTCAGTGCATTTTCACTTTCTGTGTTCATGCACCATGGTTTGAGTGCCAACTTCCCAGGCTTTGGAATAGGAAGTGGCTGTATTTCCATCATGGCTACCCCTTACAGCAATGACATTCTGAGGGAAATTACCTCACTCTGTGAGTCTCAGTTTCCTTATCTGTCAATTGTCTACCTCTCAGTATCACAAGGATTGAAGATAATGGTTATAAAAGCTCAAATACTGTGGTATTTACTGCATGAAACTATTTCAATATTACATGCATAACCCAGAAAATTATTAATGCTTAAATATCCCCTTTGAGTATATTTCAAATGTTTCTCTATATTACTCTGATCTGCCTCAGATCACCAGCCCTGTCTTCATGGAGCTGCTTATCTTCAAGGAATCAGAGAAAGTACCTTCAAAATGTTGACATAGCAAAAGGTCAGAGATAGCTTGTGAGGAATTTCAAAGATAATCCTATCCTTCCTTTTCCTTGGCCAGACTCTGTTTTCAGCTGATTCAGAGTAATTTATATCTCTGGTTCAGTTAAATTATGTGGCATCATTTAGACACTGCAAATATAACACCAATTTTACTACAGTCTAATTGTAGACTGACAAGAGATAAATCCAGAAGATACACATAGTAGGAAATGGCCAAGTATGCTTCACTTATATAAGAACTACACATAAAGAAACATTATGCTGAAAGTGAGGAACAGCTGAAGTTGTAATTCATGCAGATTCATACATAAATACTACTGAGGACTCTAGGATATCTACAACCTAATCAGTTGCCCATTAGCATATTGTAGGATAAATGTAGATCTATAATTATTGTATGCTGCTAAAACCACCTTTATTTTCATTTAAAATGCTGGTTAAATGGTCTGTGGTATATGTTTGGAGACTTTGTCAACCTTTTGAATTGAGTATATATAAAAGAAACACTGATTCAGGTAAATAAATAAAAGTACAATTTTCTGAAACTGTTAATGGAGCTTGGGAAAAAAACCCTACAAAATAAGCCCAGCTTAAAATCAAAGAACCATGTCTAAATTAAAATTAAATAAAGAAGCAAAAGATCACAAGGAAACAAAAACCCTATACTTTAAAGGTTATTTTAAAATAGCTCCACATTCCAAACCTGAAACACAGAAAATCACGATTGTCAACCAACATTTATTGAGTACTATAGTAGGTATGTTGAACTTTGAATAAATGAGTTGCACATTTTAAAAATAATCTGTCTTTTATGACAGAAACCAGGCAGTTCCTGGCATAATTTGACAGGAATGTCCTACCTTTTCCCTGTCAGCATGGTGTGAAGCAATGCAATTAAAATCTAACTGTGATTTGTTTTGACTGGTGAGATTTTCTCTTTTCTCTCTTATTAGAATGTATATTGATTCACATGTTAGGTTTTATTATTAAAGAAATGGAATTTATATTTTAAGTAATTTTATATTATTAGGGTTAACGGTACCTTTTGAGGATTGGACCCTGACTTTAGAAGCACAATAGCACCTAACATTCTGCCTGCTGTTCCCTCTTGCTCTCTGAAGCTATTTTAATTTTTCCCCTACATCAAGGCAGCAACCAAGCTGTCCCAGACTGAAATGCCCCCTCCTGGCCACAGCCTGGTCTTGAGGGCTTGCTTCCTACTTCTTCTATCTCCTCTCTAAAGCCAGCTGAGCATCTTTCTTCTGTGTTTCACTGCTGGCAGTTTAGCCCCAGGCAATACTTTTCTTTTACATCCTAACATATTTTCGATAATCATGAGTCATCCTCCTACCTCTCAGCTACATATATACATGTTTCCTTCTTTTCATTCACTTTTCCAATTATTGTACAGTAATATTAAGACTTTCTTCTCTTTTATTTATTCCTTCTTTATTTTCGTGGTTGGTTCAAAATCACCCCAAAGAGAAACTTCTATCCAAGAAAAGAAAGTACAATGAGATACAAAAGTAAAATTTTACAGAAGTATGAATGTTTAAGTTTTTTAAATTAAGCCACATTTCCTTTTAGAATCTTTCCAGGTCTAAGTTTATATCTTCTTCTTATAAACTTTATTTTCCTCTAGATCAGAATTCTCAGTGTAGTTTTCATATATATATTTCTTATTATTAGTAGGATTAAGCCTTTTAATTTTTTAACGTATGGTTAGGAGGCAGTTGAATTCCTTTTCTGGGGACTATCTGTTCTTATCCTTTCTCCATTCCTATGTTAATGGCTTTTCTGTCATTGATTTCTAGGAGTACTTTTTGTATTCATAGTTTAATTCTTTATTAAAAATATTTTGTAGAGATATTCTCCATTTGCCCTTTGTCTTTATGATTTTTTTATGCAGAAGTTTCTTTTTATTTTTATGGAGTCAATTTTTATCATTCTTTTTTTATGGCTTCTGGATTTTGAGTTTCAGTTAGAAAATCATCCTTACTCCAAGGGAATAAATAAATTTTCCTGTATTTTCTTCTAGTACCTTTATGATTTCATTTTTACATTTAAATCCTTGATACATTTGGAATTTGTCATAATATACAAGGTAAGGTGTAAATAAAACAATTTTTCTCCAGATGGCTATGCAGTTTGTCAAATATCATTTATTGAATAACCCATCTTTTCCCCCACTGAAATGCCATCTTTATCATATACTAAATTTCTTTGTATACTTGAGTCTATTTCTGGAGTCTCTTTTCAGTTCCATTGGTTAGTCTGATTATGCTTGTACCATAACTATGTATGTAGTTTTAATTATTGAGGCTTTATTATATTTTAAAATAAATTTAGTACATCTTCCGCCTTCTGTTTAGAATTTTCCTGGCTAACACTGATTCCTTTTCAATGTGAATTTTAGAATCAACTGGCCTAGTTTTTTAAAATTTGGCATATTTATTGAGATGACATTAAAAGTATAAATGAAATTAGAAAGAATTGACATGTTTATGACGCCGACCATTCCTATCCAAAAATATGTGTCTTTCAATTAGTTCAAGTCCTCTTTTGAATCCTTCATAGTATTTTCAAGTTTTCTTCATATAAGTCTTTGCACATTTCTGTTTAAGTTTATGGCTAGATATTTACATTTTTGTTGCTATTCGTATTTTCTTTCATTATATTTTATAACCAGTTGTGTTCTATAAAACCTATTTCTTGCTATATGAGTTCTCGTTGCTTGCAGTAATTTTTAAATCTAAAGCCAAATTCTTGAGTTTACCCCCCCAAATCATATAATCTAAAATAGTGATATGTTTAACTTCCTCTTTCCAAATTTTATAATTCTCTCTTATATAATTGCATTGACCTCCAATACAACATTAATTGTACAATTGTACCTTGAATATAATATTAAATAATGGTACTAATTGTGGGCACCCCGACTTTGTTTCTGAATGTAAAGGTGGTTCTCAACTTTGACTGCCCATTAGACTTGGTAGCTTTTAAAAATCCCAATGTCCAGGCATCACTCCAGACTGATTAATCAGACTCTCTGGGAGACAGGACCCAGGTATCAGTACTTTAAACTGTTTAAAGATTTCCTAGTGGTTTCATGTGCAACAAGATTGTAAACTGATGCTTATGGTTCTTTCCTTTTAAGCGTGATGCTTGCTTTTAGACTGAAATATATATTTTATCATGTTAAGAAATTATCCATATATTTTTTATTGAGATTTTTAATAAAAAATAGTTCCTAAATTTTGCTAAATACGATAATCATGATTTTTCTCTGTAGGACTATTAATATAATGAATTATAATTCCAGTACCGCTATATTAATATTATGAATTATATTAGTGGATTACCTAATATTGAAGTGTCCTTGCATTTCTTGACTAAAACTCACTGGATTTTGAAATATTATCCTATTTAAGATTTACTAAAGATTTTTTGCATTCATATGCAGACGTGAGATAGATTTGCCATTTGTTTCGTGTGTGAGAAATAATTGACAGGTGTCACTGAGGGTTGGATAAGTAGCGTTTTGATAGCTTTTATTTTTTCTTTTTCAGAGGCCAGTTTAGATTTTCTACCTCTCATTGGGTACATTTGGTAAACTATATTTTCCTAACCTGTTTAATCCAGCCAGATTTTCTAATTCATTTTCAAAAGGTGAATATTCTTTTCAGTTCCCTCGTTTTGCTATTTGTTTTCATTTTATGATTTCTTATTTCTGCAACTGAATTTTTATCTTGATTAGGTCAGCTAGCAGTCTAACTAATTTTTAAAGCATTTTTCATTTAAAAATCAGCTTTTGTATTTATTAGTATTACTTTCTTTTTATTGTTTTCAAAATCATAAATTCTTTTATCTTTAACTGCTTACTTCTTTTTTCCTTTGGTTTATTTTGTTATTCTTTTTTTTCACAGTTTGAGTCAGATTCTTTTTTTTAATTGAAGTATACTTGCTTTACAATATTATATAATTTACAGATGTTCAGTATAGTGATTCACAATTTTTAAAGGTTTTACTCCATGTATTGTTATTTTAAAATATTGGCTATATTCCCTGTATTGCACAGTATATCCTTGGAGCTTATTTTATACCTAATAGTTTGTTCCTTACTCTCCTACCCCATATTTGTTTTTCATTCTTTTTGTTAATGTATTAAATGCTATCATTTTTCCTCTGAGCACTGTTTGACATCTTTACCATAGGTTCTGAAATATAATGTTTTCGTTAACATTGTTTTCTAAAAATTCTCCAGCTTGGATTTGTATTTCTTTTTTGACCCAAGAGTTGATTAGCAGAGAATTTAAACATTTCAGGTGGAAATAGCTTTTTGTTTTCCAATATTGTATTTTAATTTCTTGTTTATTGTGTAATGATCAGAGGACATTTTCTATGCATTTCCTACTTTTTGGAATTTTTCAAGCTTCTGTTTGTGGCTGAATACATGTTCACATATATGATTATATTCCATGGGGACTGAAAATAAGGTGTGATCTACTTTTGAGGTGCAGAGTTTGATATAGATTAATTATATCTATCTTATTAATTATGTTAATTAGGTCTGTGATTTTTTTTTCCTTACTTTTTATCTTCTTAATATGTCCTAAACTGAGAAACCTAAATTAAATCTCTTACTACTGGTATATTTCTGAATATTTATAAATATTGGTGCCTGGATATTAAATAATGTTTTTTCTTCATTGTGAATTGAGCCTTTTACCATTATATAGTGCCCTTTTTTCATGTTTATTGCTTTGCAGCCTGAATTCTACCCTTTCTGATAAGAAGATCAAATCCTGTGGGTTTTTTTTTTTTTTTTTTTTTGGTTTATATTTGCCTAGTACACCTTTATCTGTTCTTTTGTTTATGGCTTTCTTGAATCACTTTGTTTCAGGAGTGCTTCCTATATAGAGCCTGGAGTTATGTTTTGTCTTATGATCCAATATGAAGATATTTTTTTAAATCAGTGAGTAAAATTTATTACATTAATTGGTATGATAGATTTTTTGTATTACGTCTGTCATATTTTTCTTGTAGCATTCCTTCATAGAGGCTACTGGTTGATTTATTTATAATTTATGGTGAAAGGCTTGACCACAGTGGTGGATTAAAGATGGCTGCAAATTCTCTGACTCTCCTCTTGGAGGTGGGATCTATGCCCCTTGCCTTGAATCTGGGTGAGCTCTGTGACTGCTTTGATAACAGAACATTGCAGAAGTGAAACTGTGCTAGTTTCAGTACCCAGGCCTTAAGAAACTGGAAGCTTCTACTTCCTTTCTCTTGGAGCCACCATGTAGGAAACCTGAGACCACCATGTTGGAAAGGCTACGTGGACAGATTCTGAGATTACTTGGGGTGGAAAAGTAGCTTAGCTGAGCCCAGACATCACTGACAAGGTGCTAATCACGTGAATGAAACCTTGTTGAACCTCCAGACCAACCAAGTCACAAGCTGAAAACTAGCAAGTGACCCTAGTTGAAACCATGTGGAGCAGAAGAATCACCCAGCTGAGTACTTCCTGAATTCGTGACTCAGAAAAATATGAGATATAATAAGTGGTTGTTGTTTTAAGCCACTAAGTTTTAGGTAGTTTGTTACAGAGCAACGGATAAACTGAAATATTCACAATTTTCTTCTGCTCTGGAGAACAATTTTCTCATGAGCAGTCTTCATGTATTACAAAGTTTTGCTTCTCTTTTCCATATTTCTTCTTCTAATACCTTTCTCTTAATGCTATATCAATTCCCCCCCCACCACCACCCCCTTTTTTTTTTACTGCTCACCGTTGAAATAGTTAGATTTTCCTGGACCAGCTATGTTCTGGGAGTGGAGGGTGGGGAGGGGCCAGAGTCACTTCCTGGGTTTCACAACCTGTAAGAGTCTCTTCTCTTATACTTCCACAGAGACAGACTGCTTCCTGAAGGTATGGTTTGTCTGTGTGACTTGTAGTATGTCTCTGAATCAAATTGGATTGAGGCTCACTCTGACCTCTGCCCTACTCACCCTAGTTTCTGTACTGATTTCTTGCAAACAAAGGATGTAGCTACTGCTCTTCAGCTTAAGCCCCTCTCTTCTAGGAAATGTACTTTTGGTGGCATTATATGAGATCTGGGCCTTCCTGCTACTCTTCATGCTTCTTCTCTTCACTTGTTTTTAATGAGACTTTGTTTTGGGCAACCCTTAGACATATTTTGGAGATTGCAGATTATATCTGTCTCTTTTATACATGAAAATGGAGTTTTCAAGTTTTGTTGTTATTGTTCCTTTTTGGTTTCTTACCAGTTCCAGGAGAGAAGGTAGAAATACTGACCTACATAGCCATAGTCATACTAGAAGTGAAATACTTCTCTCAATTTCAAGAAAATTGTTTTAATGTACTGCTTCAATTTCCTTGTTTAAACACAACTTGGTCATTCTGTTCATAGGCAGCTGTGTGTGTACGTGTGTGTGTTTTAACCTCGCTGTAAAGGGATTTGAAAGAAGGGTGCAAGGTTGAATCGAATTGGTAAATGGTCAATCAGGCTTTGGCCAGATGGTGGATTTTCAAACTTACCCATGAAGGTATGGTAATAATCAGTAAACACAAAATGAAACAATAGTAAAAAAGCCCCCAGAGGATCATAAGTGATCTTATATTTGGAAAGCTTGCAGCCACAATGGAAGCATTTCCAATAATTAAAAAGTGTGGCTTCTCCAATCAGTACAGCATCTGTCTTTCTCCTTTCCTTCCTCTATACCGACTACTTTCTACCTTTGGTCTTCCTTTTGTGACTGTGATATCTTTTTCAGGTTTTCTTCCTGCTCTCTAAATTTTTCATGCTGTATAACACCTGCGCAGGAGAAGCAATTATTTTTCTCAAGACCATTCTTTTTTCATCTTTTTTCACAACATTTTTTTTTACCTGACTCTTTCTCTCCTTTCAATTTAATGTTTTCCCTTCAGTGTTTCTTATCTGTCTTTCATCTCTGTTTATATTCCCTATCTTGGCTTCTCTCTCCAATTTCTTTGTTATTCATTCTTCTCCCCTCAAAATCTCACCATGCTCTTTCCAGCCACACCAAAGTGTCATCCAAATTTTCTGGATGACAGGCTCTGGACACACAGGCTCTGGACGCACAGGCTCAGCAGCCATGGCTCACGGGCCTAGCTGCTCTGCGGCAGGTGGGATCTTCCCGGACCGGGGCACGAACCTGTGTCCCCTGCATCGGCAGGCGGACTCTCAACTGCGCCACTAGGGAAGCTCAATTATTTCTTTTTTAACTGTGGTAAAAAGCACATAACCTAAAATGTACTATCTTAAACATTTCTAAGTATATGTTTTAGTAGTGTTAAGTATATGCAAATTCTTTTTTAAATGCCAAAGATATATCTGTTATCTTCTTTATTTAACCAGCATTTAAAGTTCTATGTTTGATAACAATAATATAGACATAGTATTGATGGTTTACATGGATTATCTCATTTAATACTCATAATAATACTATAAGTTAGGAACTATTATTTCATCATGTTTAATAAATAGAGGCCCAAGAATCAGCTAGGTAACTAATTTAAGGTTGTATAGCTAGTAAACAGCAGGGCTGGGATACAGTGTATTTAAACCGAATCCAAATAGACTGTGGAACTCATCTCCTTAAATACTCTACTGTACCACATTTTTATTGTTTTGAAAAATAAAATATGCTAATATGGATAAGACATTTACTATATGTTCCAGTGTTTATGTAAAATGGATCGTTAGGGTGCTTGATTTGTACTTCCAGTGACAGAGAAATAATCAAAACAATTAACGTAAAACTGACATGAAAAGGCATTTACTTATTCCTGCAGAACATGTTTCCCTGAGGTGAGTGGGCATAGAACAGGATTTCTCAGCCTTGGTACAACTGACATTTAGGGCTGGATAATTGCTGTGAGAGGCTGTCCTGTGCATTGTAGGATGTTTACTGGTATCCCTGGGCTCTTTCCCCTAGGTGACAGCAGCACCATTACCCTCAGGCGTAACAATAAAAAAATACAATCAGATGTTGCCAAATGTCCCCTGGGGGCAAAATCTCCCACAGTTGATAACCACTTGTTTAGAATACAAAAATATTCCATTATTTACACCCCAAACCAGTCATGTGGGTGTTCTATGTACTAAAAAATTCTGTTTAGAGTGCATGCTATGTGCCAGGTATCATTTTCTAAGTGCTTTACAGGTATTAACTCATTTAATCCCCCAAGTTATAAGGTAGATAATTATAAGGTATGCAAATTATAATCCCCCAGTCCTATAAAGTAGATACTAGTAGATGAATTACACTAGTAAGATGAAATACAAACCCTGCTAGTCTGATGGGAAAGCCCCTGTTCCTATCCACAATGCTTAACTTCCTCTTTGGTTGTGCTAGTGACTTCCAATTGCCTTTCTTTTTTTCGGTACGCGGGCCCCTCTCTGTTGTGGTCTCTCCCGTTGCGGAGCACAGGCTACGGACGCGCAGGCTCAGCGGCCATGACTCACGGGCCCAGCAGCTCCGCGGCATGTGGGATCTTCCTGGACTGGGGCACGAACCCGTGTCCCCTGCATCGGCAGGTGGACTCTCAACCACTGCACCGCCAGGGAAGCCCCCAACTGCCTTTCCTGATAAAGTTTTCAGTGTTACGTGACTAACTGAGAAAAGTAATAAAAAATATGAAATAATTGTTTTTCTCACAGGAGAGAGTATGTACTAGATTAATAGAAAGGGATATAGTATAGTAAGTGATTACTTAGGCTTTCTTGGCCTCTGAGTGTTCCTTTTTGGCCATTTCCCCCAAACTGCTCATGGTTCTAGATCATTCATCCCCCAGAACAATGTACTGGCTTATCAAAACAAGTGATATAGACATTTCCTCATTTGATAGGAAGTGACAAGGAAGTGAAGTCTGCTATTGACTAGACTTCAGGTATCAGATTATCTACATTAAATTAAAAAAACATTTTTGTTATTAAAATATTAAACAACTACAAATATAGAGAGAATAGAATACTGAACCTGATTTACTCACCATCTATTATTAATATATAGTGTCACCTCTGCTTCCACTCTCAACCAGATATTTTTGAAACAAATCCCATCGTATTATTTCACTTGTTCTGTTTCATTATGTATCTCTAAGAAATATAAACTCATTTTGAACATAGCTACAAAACCACAAATCCATCTAAACATTTAAAAATAATTTGATATCAAATATATAGACAGTGATCACATTTCTCTGATCGTCATATAACTTTTAATAGTGTTTGTATTGACTCTAGATAAGGTTCATGTATTGTTATTGGCTGATTTGTTTTTAGATTTTCTTTCTTATGATGACTTTTTATTTTTTGAGGTAAAATTTACTTTTTAAGTCTCTTGATCTATAGGTTCTCTTTATTCCCTTATAACTTTTTTCTCTTTTCTAAATATTTTAAAATAAGTATGTTGCTTATGTTATGCTATAACAGGCTTATTATTATTTTAATAAATTAATAAGTATTTTAAAACATTTCTCAGTTTTTATTTCTAACCTGGTAAATATCAATAGATATAACTGATATAAAAACAAAAGCTCTTTGAGGTCTTCAACAAATTTTTTTAGGCCATTTTCAGTCATAAACTCACTACCCTAGGGTGTGGGTTAAAACTAATACATGGGGCCTAATCAAACTTATAAGCTTTTGCACAGCAAAGGAAACCATAAACAAAACAAAAAGACAACTTATGGCTGGGAGAAACTATTTGCAAATGATGTGACCAACAAGGGCTTAATCTCCAAAATATACAAACAGCGCATACAACTCAATAACAAAAATCAAACAACCCAATCAAAAAATGGGCAGAAGGCCTAAATAGACATTTCTCTGAAGAAGACATACAGATGGCCAATAGGCACATGAAAAGATGCTCAACATCACTAATTATTAGAGAATGCACATCAAAACAACAAGGAGGTACCACCTCACACTGTTCAGAATGACCATCATTAAAAAGACTGCAAATAACAAATGCTGGAGAAGGTGTGGAAAAAGGGAACCCTCCTAAACTATGGTGGGAATGTAAATTGATACAGCCACTGTGGAAAACATTATGGTGGTTCCTCAAAAAACTAAAAGTTGCCATATGATCCAGCAATCCCACTCCTGGGCATATACCTAGACAAAACTATAAATCGAAAAGATACATGCACCCCTATGTTCATAGCAGCACTACTTACAATAGCCAAGACATGGAAACAACCTAAATGTCCTTCAACAGATGAATGGATAAAAGAGATGTGGTATATATATACAATGGAATACTACTCAGCCATAAAAAAGAATGAAATAATGCCATTTGCAGCTACATGGATGGACCTAGAGACTATCATAGTAAGCGAAGTCAGAAAGAGAAAGACAAATACCATATGATATCACTTATATGTGGAATCTAAAATATGACACAAATGAACTTATCTACGAAATACACTCACAGATATAGAGAACAGACTTGTGGTTGCCAAGGGGAGGGATGGGGATTGGGAGTTTGCGACTAGCGAATGCAAACTATCATATATAGAATGGATAAACAAGGTCCTATTGTCTAGTACAGGGAACTATATTCAACATCCCGTAATAAACCACAATGGAAAAGAATAAAAATAAATGCACACATATATGTCACACTATCTATAAGGGAGTATTTTAAAGTTAATTACAAGCAATATACAGATGATTCCTAAGGTTCCATCCAAGCCTAAGATTCCATAATTCTACATATGAGGGGTCCTAATAAATGTACTGTTTTTCAGCACAATTCCTCCTCATCCTTAAGTCTGCTCTTTCTGGAAAACCCTCTGAATCCCCCAGGCCACAGTAGTGCCCTTCCCCTCCCTGTGCTCTCCTAGAAGTACATACATACCTCTTTCATGGCAACTTATTTCAGGCCAGAGAACATACAATGAGGATTCCAACCTTTGTGAAATGGCTTCCTTTTTGATTTACCCACACTGATCTGCATTATTTCCCAAACCTCAGTGATTTGAGTAGTACCATCACAATTTTTTTTTCTGTCCTATCTGCCTACCACCTCTACTACTATTTTTCTTTAAATAGCTCACTTTTGTTTTAAACTTAAACATTTTCTTAGCTAGTTATATTTTTTTCACATATTAAAATAAGTGCATAAATATATACCTTAAATAAAAGGTTGAGGGTATTAATGAATATTTATAATAAAAAGTAATTATCTCTGTGTTGCCAAAAATCAGCTCTTGTACCTCCAGTGGCCTGTGCAAAGCACTGTAGGAACCCTTGCTGTGCTGTGCTTGTGGGATCCTTGCCCATCTGCCCGCCTGCACTGTGAGCCCCTGGAGAGGAGGACTGGCTTTCGTCTCTGTATCACCATGTCAGTAAGCCTGGTGCCTGGTGCATAACATGCATTCAATCTGATGAATGCATGTCTCTCTCACTACCACAAGTGAAATTATCATTAACAAATAGAAATAGTTGCTATTTTCTTTTACTTTGATTCCCAACCTCTGATAACTTAAGCACTCAGACATGGAACCAAAACACAAAGAAGTACCAAAACATGTAGAAGTGAAGTAATGCCTGTTTTTCTACCTCCTAAAACTTAAAAAAAAATTGTTGTTGTTTTTTATTTATGATAGGACAAAGATATATTTTTCTTTTACGTTAAAGAAAGGGGTCATTTGTCCCATAGAGTTTCCTATCCTCTAATCTCTAATTTTCCTGTTACTCAAATTCATGTTCCTTTAAAAATTTTTGTTATTTATTTATTTTTGGCAAGACTACTTTGTAGGTGGTGGTATGTTCTTTCTTCATAATTTCTGGTTCATGGCATTGATGATCACATACTTGAGCCATCATTTCATGTCACAAAACTGTGACAGTTTAATTCTATCTTTTCTTCTTTGTTTTTTAGCTAGAATGTCTATGAAAAGAAACTTCCCTTCAAATATTTTGTTACCCTGAGGTACAGGTTATGTAGCAAATTAGGTTAAATGTTTGCTTTTATTAAAAATTTATCTACAGGTTTAAAAAAAATAAACTTCTTTATTTATGGCTGCATTGGGTCTTCATTGCTGCCCATGGGCTTTCTCTAGTTGCGGCAAGCAGGGACTACTTTTCATTGTGGTGCAGGGGCTTCTCATTGTGGTGGCTTCTCTTGTTGCAGAGCACGGGCTCTAGGCATGTGGGCTTCAGTAGCTGTGGCACACGGGCTCAGTAGTTGTGGCTCACGGGCTCTAGAGCGCAGCCTCAGTAGTTGTGACGCATGGGCTTAGTTGCTCCTCGGCATGTGGGATCCTCCCGGACCAGAGCTCAAACCCGTGTCCCCTGCATTGGCAGGCGGATTCTTAACAACTGCACCACCAGGGAAGTCCCTATTTACAGTTTTAAATGTAACCAGTTTCCTCCCTAGCATCCTCCACAGAAATTTGTTGAATTGCGTGATTTTGTTTTTTAGCTTTATTATAAATATAAATGAAATATGAATAAACATATTTGCTACATTGTCTCTATTAGAGTTATTCTTCCAATTTTGGACAGCAGTAATCTCTTCATTTGTCTTCTGAGATCCTTTGCCATAGTCCTAATAAATTCTGATACTTTCCTTGCTGTCTGGTTTGACAAAATGTTTTAAGCTCATCTTGTCCATTTCCTGCTCCAGACCTGGAATCAACCATTTCTCTGAGAAGACTTGATTCCTTTCAGTGGGAAATGACTTTTAGAAACCATAATCTAGGTGCTAGTGGTGTTCATTGCTACAGAGTTGATCATGATTTTGAGGGCTTTTCAATGCTAGAGTTAGAATAGACATATTTCTCTTAAAGATAGAATGTACCATAAGTTCATATACATCCTTCCTATTCAAATTTAGAACTTCAGGCCTATAGTGTTTTTACTTCAGTCATCTTGCATTTGTGTTTCCTGTAAGCAATGCTGAACACCTCAGTTTTGAACAATACTGGCATAATTACTCATTTTATTTGTCCCGTAATACTACAAAACTGTCTCATATTAGCAATATTAGCATTACTACCAGCAATTTGTTTACTAAAAACCATATATGTTTTTCCTAGTTTTTGTTGTTGTTGTTCTTATGTTATATACTTTTAGTCAAATTATGATGTTGTAAAGTTATTTGGAATGACTCCTTTGAGTCATTATGCCAGGAAATTTTGATTCTTGTAAATTGCTTTATTTCTTCCTTTAATTTAATCTTAAAATTATGTAAAACTGAGGAGAAGAAGGCATCAAGTACTACACATTCTAAGGAGGACCTCCCTGCAGCTGGGGCTCTGGTTAGCCTAACTGGCTCTACTATCTCCAGAAACACCCAGGAGCTTAGCTATACAATCAGAACATGAAGGAGAGAAGGAAATCATGGGAACCATGAGTCATCAGTCTAGTAGGGGGTGCTTCCCTGTACCTCAAAACCAGGTGAGGCACTAAGCAACACTGACATCTCATTCCCCAGGTGAATAGCAGACTTGTTGATGTGCCTCTGTGCCTACCTGAGCATCAGGAGAAGAGAACCTGGGAAATACGGCAGGGTGGAGCAGCATGGGACCTCCAAGGAGGAGGCAGGAACCCTTTCTGCTCTTTGGCGGGTCAAATTCACTTGGATCAGATAGACCCTGTGAAAGGTAGTCTTGATTGAATATTTTTCCAGGTGCCACCTGAGAGGGAGGGAAGGTCACTGAGTGAGGAGATGGCAGTGGCAAGAGGCTGTAGGATAGACCTCCCAGAACAGAAGCTCAGATGAGTGTTGATAGATGTTGAGTCATCACCAGCTGCTCTTCTGCGGAAGGTAAGGAACCCCAGAGGGTGTTCTGCAGAGCTCCAGCTGTGCTTTGCCTTTCTGTCTCTTTCCAGAATCTTTTTTTCCCCCTTTGATCAGTAGTTTTAATGTTACTGCTTTTGAGTAGAACCCTTTACTTTTTTTTTGCTCTGGATGAGTACATTTATTGCTATTTGCTGAACTTCACTATTTTTATTCATTTTCTTGGCCCTATTAATCTCAACACTGGCCTTTTCAATACTAGCCTCATTAGGCTGTATTTTGACATACAGCTCCCTGGTGTTTGATGTGGTCCTTCATTCTTCACACTAACACGAGCCTGCCCTAGTTCATCCAGCATTCGTTGCCAGCTTTCTCCTCTGTATCCAGTTTTCTCCCCTGTATCCAGGTGCTCTATCACCACCCTCTCTTTCTGCACTGACTGAGCCCTCCCTTGCAGCTGCAGCCACTGTCTTAATGCTCCTCATGACCAGCCCTCACATGTGATTTGCGCTCCAATGAAGGGACCACTTGTGTAATCAGGTAGGAAGGGATCGATTTTTCCAGAGTGATTTATACCCTCTGATAATTGAGCTATCATCAGTGACACTGCTGAGCCCGCAAAAGAAAGTGATACCTCTGGTTACAGGGAGAGCTCAGTCCTTGGAAGCATCTGAAAATGGTGTTGGGACCATTTGGATATCAAAATAAAATTTTAGCATCATCAGGGGCTCCCAGCCAGTATACATGAATTTAAAAGAAAGAGATATTCTATATTCAAGAAAGAGATGATAAGAACTGAGTTTTAATAGAGGTCATGGGAAAGCCAAAGGGATACCCTTGAACCTTCATGTTACCCCCATATTCTTTGTGCTTCATGCTATAAACAGAGCTTGTTAGGCAAGATGATGTGTTCTCCCTTCTTATGGTCTTATTACATCTCAAAGTACAGATGCATATCACCAGCCATTGCAACACCATGTTGCACAAGAAGTGGTTAGAAATGTTGGCAGCCGCATAGCACAGGGAGATCAGCTTGGTGCTTTGTGACCACCTACAGGGGTGGGATAGGGAGGTGGGAAGGAGGGAGACGCAAGAGGGAAGAGATATGGGAACATATGTATATGTATAACTGATTCACTTTGTTATAAAGCAGAAACTAACACACCATTGTAAAGCAATTATACTTCAATAAAGATGTTAAAAAAAAAAAGAAAAGAAATGTTGGACTTGACAATCAGAGAAGCTTGGGTTTGAATCTTGCTGTTTACTTGTTGTATGACCTTGGGCAAGTTATTCACCCTTTCTGAGCTTTAGTTTCCTTGTAATAATCCCTATTTTACAGAGTTGTGGTGAAGATTAAACACGAAAATCGATGCATGGAAACACTTGGTGGCTTCTCTTTGGACCATGAGAAGAAAGCCCACCTTGGAATGAGCTTGGACTTTTATTTCTCTTCTCTTTGCTTTTCTGTTTTATTTTCACCAGCTGGAGAGCAAGTCATGCAAGTTACATTTTTGGACAAAAGTGTAATTGCTGAATTTTATAAATATTGAAAATAAACATTTAAACAGCAGTTGCAAGAAGGGTGTCTTCTGTGAAAACAGTGAGTCATGGGGTCGGATGGACCCTTTCATATTTTAACAGGGTTTCTAGGTCATGGGCCCTCTATTTATTGTCTTACCTTAGGCTGACCCCATTTGATGACAACACAAAGAATTGATGATTTCTTTATCCCCAGAGCAATTGAAGACACAGGAGGAAGGAGTAAATCTCTAGATAGATTTTAAGGTTGGGTACCATCTTCCCAGGGTCGTCTTCCTGGGTGGAAATGTATAATATATAAAAGGCTAAATAGGAGGCACATGAAACTTTGAGTTCCCTCCCCCCTTGCTGGTAAAACCTCTAGCTCAGAAACTTGGGAATCCTACTGTCTTCCCTTTGCTTCCTGCAGTTGGAGCCTGAATATGGTTTAGAATGGAAATGTTGGAAATTCAGAGCATGGCTTTAAAGTAAGAAAGACGTGGACTCAGTCCTGGTGTATGGTCAGTGCCCTGTAAATTGCGTCTATTTTTATTTTCACTCCCAGTTCAGCTTTTGTACTTCAGTCACATTGATCCTTAATCTTCCTTTGAGTGTTTCTGCGTAGAGGAGACTTTAAGTGATTAGTTTTGGATTCTTAGCTTTTTTATATTCTGCATTTTGAATTCTGTCCATGTAGCCAACCTACCTTTGCTAATTGTAGCTCTCCCAATACAGAGGATGTTTCTTGGATACAGGGTCTATTCCAAAGCATTCAAGGAGGATTGACAGGTCATTCTGGGATGGGCTCCATTCTACTTTCCAAATTCAATTTGTTTTTCTCAACTTGTCCCAGGATCTGTCAAATGAGGGTCTTTAAACCCTCATTTCAGTAGCAGGGTTTTATGCAACAACTCTTCTATTCCCCTATATTCCCCAATTTGGCTGGGAAATCTTATAGGAAGGGGTCAGGAAACCTGATGCCTAGTTTTGAAAATGTACATTTTAGCTTATCTTCTTTTCTTCTCATCTGTTGATCAGAACTTTGCCACCCTATAGCTGAAGACTCTGTTAGGATTTTTGCTAACCTTTGTGTTGTTTCATTCTGGCATCCTCCTTGGCCTCAGAAGTTTCCTTTCTTTCTCACTCCATCACGTTTTCTCTAAGTGGACACCCTCCTTTCCTGGCCATATCTCAAGTCATCCTTCCTTTGGAATCAGATATCATTGTAAACCCAATAATTTTAAAGATGATGATAATAGTCATAGGTAAGACTTACTAAGCATTCGCCATGTATTATTGTAACCACTTTATATATATGAACACATTGAATACTCACACTGCTCCGTGAAATAGATACAATTATCATCTCTATATTAATAGGTGGGGAGATTGCTGCAAGAGAGTCTCAGTACCTTGGATAAGTACTGAGTACTTATCCAAGGTAGAGAGTAGACAGCAGTCAGCTCGGCTGCAGGTCTGCATGGACCTTCAGGAGCTGACCATGGAGAATTTCCTCCATAGGCACCTCTAGGTTCTGGACACTGACATTCAGGACCCTGGCTCATACAGTCCTTGAATACAGCACTGTTGTCACCAGCAAGAGAGCAATGTAAAGACACATCCTGCAAAATTTACAAAATGCTGCAATAATGTGTCATTTCTGCAAATCCCTATAAAAGCAAGTCTGCCAGACAACATTTATGACATTACCTTTGTACTCAGAAGAAATAATATGAAATAATAAAAAAAAATACTAAAATATGGTCACCTCCCTACTCTTAACACAGTGCTGGGAAGGTATTTTTAGAGCTTGCTTTCCAAACAAAGGAAGTTGAGCCAAAGAAGTCCATTTCATTTGAAAATCAGGTGAAAGCCAACAACATTGCTGCTTATAAAATTAAAAATCAATAATTCCCCAGGGGAGTATCTTTACATACAAACTACTTTCTAAGGTCAAAAAACAATTAGACAAAATTCAGTACAACAACAGGTAATTTTGAAGAGTCCGTTTGGGAACTACTCACTGAGTAAGAGTTTGAAGGCTACAATTATTTTGTGGTTTATTCTAAAACTGACTTGTGTAGACACAGGCTATGCAGGGAAAGGGGACCATGATTTGAAACATGCCCTGCCAACCAAACAATGAAATGAAGGGAACAATAAACAAAGGAAACCTTTCCAAAGGCTGTCTTCATTTACATTCTGAGATTACTGGCCTCATCTCTCTGCTGAAATAGCCTTGCATTCCCAGCCGTCCAAAAGCATAATCAGGTGCTAACGGGAGCTTTGGCCCCAGCAAACTGCACGAAGAATATTTGAATGCTGCCAAGACTATAGGTGCCTGTTTCCAGTTGTCATAGTATATGCTATAACGTGTCATAAATAAGGGAGGTCTATTTATAAATCTGACATTAAAAATGTGTTCCTAAAATATCTCATGTGTTCCCTGGCCATGTCAGCACAGAAATAATGTTAGTATTTGTTTATTTTACTGGACCACCCCATGAACCTGGGGGAAACATGTTAGAGAAAAAAATATAGCTACGCCAACTATTCTGGGAGATACACGAGCCCTCCATGTTTATCAGGTTGAGGGCACTGTATTTTGATGTCAATAAGCAATTTTTCCAGCCCGGTCTCCTGCCCGACCCTTTTAATCCATCAATATATTATTAGAGATAAAGTTGGTGGATGCCTGCTGCAGTTAGAAGATAAATGACATCTCTGAAGTCAGGCATTAAAGACTAGATTAAGGCCTTGTGACACCGTTTTCAGTGCTCATCTGTGCACTTCTGTTCAACCTATCACACTGAGTGACAAGAAAGAAAAATAATGAACTGGGCCAGGGGAAGAAGAAGGAAAAAAAAGACAGAAAAAGAGAGAGATTTTTTCCCTCCTAACGCAGAAACTACATCAGTTCATACTCAGGATTAGACCGCATTTAAAGAAAGGAAAAAAGAAAAGAAAATGGGGAATTGGGAAGGACAGGGAAGGGGCTGTTCTATAAAGATGAAAATAAGCAAGCAAAAGGGACATTAAAGCCAAGAATTCCATTTCTGCCTGGCCCCATGTGGCTGTGGTACCCCCATCTGCCTCCCAGTCTCTCCCAGGCATACGGCTCCCAGTTGGTGTCCAGTTGCTCTAGGGATCTGCTCCATCCCCGGGTTGGGAGTGCTGACATAAATCTTGTTAAGAGGCAGTGCTCGGTTCTAAATCTTAGTGAATCATGTTCTCCCATTTCCACCGAAGGATATCCTTCACACTGCTACCATTGGTCTGGTCAGAGGTATTAACGATTTTTGTGACTGTCTTCTGACAGTGATTTGAATATGGCTCCTGGGTTGACGAATACAAATGTTGCATTTTCTCTGATTATGTGGAAAACAGCAGCCGCAAATTAATTGCGAGGTAGAAGCAAAAGAAAAGGGAGATGCAGGCGAGAGAGAGGGCATTAACCAGTGGGAAGGGCCTGGGTTTGTGGGCAGGGAGCTACTTGAAGGCTGGTTATGCCCTAGCTCTCTTTCTCAGTCATTTATGTAGAAATACAGTAAGTCCCCTCCATAGGAACCTCCAAGTTGCGAGCTTTCCAAAATGCGAAAGTGCAAGGAACCAGAACCTGTGCCATCTGCATCAGGCGTGAGTGAAATTGCAGCTTGCCCTCCGTCTCCTATTGCTGACGATCCTTCAGCTCTACCATCTCCCACCTCCTCTCCCTCCTCCAGTCAGTAACTCTTCCTGCCTATTCACTCAATGCCAGCCCCTGGATGCCAGCTGTTTTACTGTACTACTGTACTTTTCAAGGTACTGAACCGTAAGATTAAAAATGTTTATTTTTTGTATTTGTTTTTTATGTATTATTTGCGTGAAAAGTATTACAAACCTATTACAGTACAGGGCTATTGATATATAGCTGATTGTGCTAGCTGGGTACCTAGGCTAACTTTGTTAGACTTAACGAACAAATTGGACTTACGAAAGTCCTCTTGGATCGGAACTGGTTCGTATGTAGGGGACTTACTGTAAAACCACCCCCTCCCCATATTTCATGCCATGCTTGTGAGGATAGAAGAGATAACTTCCTCATAGACCAGTTTTGCTCCCAGGGCTCCAATAGTCTTCACCAGAATCTGAGTCTGTGAGACATTTATGGGCATTGGGGTTCCTGGCACCCTCCACAGTGGAACACATAGAAGGTCCTCCACTGATATTTGGGAACTGACTGACTGATAACTCCCAAACGCCTGTCTATCTCTGACCCCAATCTCTTTCCCAGACTCCTGCTGAACATCTCCCGTAAATTCTCCTGCCATCATAAATGTCCCCTGTCTAATTAAATGCTTGGCTTTCTGGTCCTTGGCAAGATGCTGTTCATCTCATCATCCATGGTCAATTGTTCCGTCTGTTTCCAAGTCCTGGCCTTTTCTTTTCTTTCCTTCTTGCTTGTCCATTGTTCCACTTCTTCTTCACCCCTTCCCTAGTGCCAGGTCAAGGCCTCTTTGTCTCAGATTTTTGTCCTTCAAATCCATCACACCAACTGTCACCAGACTGATATTCCCCAAGATCTTCTTTGACAATGATGTTGCCTGCTCAAAATCTCATATTTCTTATGAGGGCATTAAGGCCCTCCAGAATCAGATCCAACTGCTTTTCCAGTCTCATCTTTTTCTCTTCCTCCTCTAAAACCTAAGCTTCAGAAAAGTAGTTTCTGTGCTTCAGACATGGTTATCATTTACTAATCTCTATTTATTTGCTCTTGTTCTTTCTTGCCTTGAAATTTTCTTCCTGAAACCTCCATCTCTCCAAATTCCGTACTTTCTTGGCTCACTCTCCTCCTTTTCCACATGGCCGTCCTGGTCTTCCCTCGGTTGGACACGGTTTTTACCTCCTCTGAGATACCATGCCTCATGCTGGCAGAACACTCCTGGTTATACATGGCAGAATCTACCCTGGCTCAGAAAGGTAACTGATTAGAAGTATTGGCAATCATGGAAAAGGCAGGGGCCTCTGGGTCTCAAGGAATCCAACCAGAAGATTGTCTTATCCTTAGAACTCTCTTTGTTTTTACCCTTGCTTCTTTGTAAATGTTGAATTCCTTCTCTCCAGCTGATGACAGATTCTTCTACTTCAAAAGTGGGCTTGAGGGGCAGTAAACACATGGCTGATAGCTCTAGTCTCATATTTTTCCCATAAGAGACAAACTGATACTTGGGCTCTCTGACCCCAACACAGCAGTCATCATATGTCCATTCCTAGGTCAAGAAAATGAGGCTGGGGGTGGGAGAGGAAGGTAGTATGCTGGGCCCAGCATGGGCGCATGCCCCCCAATTTGGCCAGGGACACTGTGGTTGATTGCAGAACTGGCCATGATCTTTCATTCCTTCCTGTGACTTTGTAGCTCCTTCTGTCAAGGGGTGGAGTCTACTTTCCCACCCACTGAACCTTGGCTGGCCTTGGGCCTTGGTTTGGTATTAACAGAATGCAGTAGAAGTGATGCTATGTCAGTTCCAGGTCCAGGCCTCAAGAGGTCATGCACACTTCTCTCTCTGAGACCTCCCGCTGCCACGTGAACAAGTCTGGGCTAGCCTGAGTCATCATGAGGGACACATGGCCCAGTCATTCCTGGTATCTCAACAGACAACCAGCCAACCTCAAGAAGCAGAGCTGCTTACGGAGTCATCAGTACTGTCATTGTGCCCAGCTGAGACCAGAAGAACCATCTAGATGAGCCTAGACCAAAATGCCAATGCACAAAATCATGAAAACTTTAATGGTTGTTGCTCTAAGCCACTAAGTTTTGAGATGTTTTATTATGGGACAAATCTAATTGGCACAGAGGTAGAATCTGTAATGACAATTGCTCCCTTTGGATCCACATATTAGTTTACAGTAGAAGAATATTTCCCAGAAGTGGGAAAGTTGTGTTCTGGGGAGACAAAACTGTGGAGGCAGGTATAGACCCTTCCAGGCACTTAACCTGAGACTACTGAGTACCCTTTTCTCTCCACCTAGATAGTGGGTTCCTTAGGGCAGTGTCCAGTATGGTTCAACTCCTCCAGTGAATTACTTAACCTTAGTGACATCCTCATGTGATCAGTGAAATGGGCTACTGGATGGGCTGTTATTCCTCCATAATTCTAACTTGTGAGTGTATACGACCTAAAGATTTTATCATTGACTTACCCTTAAACCTTACACCTCTAAGACTATTCCTGAAAAAAAATCTCTTTTAATTTAATCCTTAAAATAACCCCGTGAAGCAGTTATTATTTTCACTTTACAGATGAGGAAATCGAGGCTCAGGGAAGTTAGGTATTATTAACTGCTCAAGTTCACACAGGTAGTAAGTGCTCAGGCAGTGATTTGAGCACAGAACTCGCCTACTTTATAGATCTTCCATATTTGAATAGTGCTGCTGGGGGATGAGGGATGACTCCCATGTTGAGACAGCATCTCTCTGCATTGGTCTTTTTCTCACTTTTAGGTCTTTGTATTCACTGATTTCTTCATCTTAGATGTTCCTCCTCTTTTTTTACTTTTTCAAGTGTGTCATAGAGATAATTATCTGCATTAGCTTATTACAGCCTCCAAAGCATAGGAATGATTGTATATTTAGGGTCATGCTCAGCCATGGCTGGCTATGAACTGTAAGTAAAAGTTATCATTACTAACATGCTTGGGGAATTACATATAAGGATATTCAAGTAACTACAAAGCTTCAACTCACAACCTTTCTGTAGGTAGTGAACACTAGCTGTGCAAGTTCAGGAAGTGAGCATAAGATATGACATCTGCCTTCATGGTGAAGAGAAGAGAGGCTGGTGGGGAAGACAGACCTGGATACAATGGCCTATCAATGAGGGGTGTATATTGAATGCTAGAGGCACAAGTCCATATGCAGAGGAGGGGGAGATGACTTGCATCTGTAGGAATCAGGGAGCCTGTATGGAAGAGATGAGCACTTGAGCTGAATCTTGGAGGATACTTTGGAGTTAGAAAGGCAGAGTTGGTGTGTCATTCTAGTTTAGTGCCCCTGTCCAAAAATGCTTAGTATGTCCCAGAGAGAGAAAGAGCACGGCATTGCCTTAGTCTTCATCATCAAGCATTGGATAAGAAGGATCGATAAGGTGGAGGTGAGGATCATGGCAATGAAATAAGGGAGTATTACAAGTTCAAGGGATGGAAAATGGGTGATTCTCCAAGGTGTGAGTCTCTGGGTCTCAGTGACAGTGGCTAGTTTAGACTGGCTTCTTCTGGGAGAACATACATACTTAGGGTATTTCAAGGTATTTTCTTCACTACAAGGAAGATATTTTCAATTCTGAAAGTATAAAAGTATGAGACCTATTGGGAGAGACATCTAGTTACAGGAGGTGAAACACAAAGTATTGAAGGCAAATTTTAAGGAAACAGACTTCTTTGGACATAAGAAAACAATTTAAAATATTCTGTGGAGAAAATGCTTTTTAAAACACCCCACATGTTTCTTAATAAAATGTGAGGGGGACTTCCCTGGTGGTGCAATGGTTAAGACTCCATGCTCCCAGTGGAAGGTGCCTAGGTTCGATCCTTTGTTGGGGAACTAGATCCCACATGCCACAAGCAAGAGCTCGCATGCCACAGCAAAGATCCCGCATGCCGTAACAAAGATCCCCCATGCTGCAACTAAGACCCGGTGCAGCCAAATAAATAAATAAATATTTTTTTAAAGTGGGAGAATTTTTTAAAATCCCATTTCTGTTAAATTTGAAATAAATGTGTGTTCTGCTTTAGTTGCTATGAGATGTTTTTAAAAATCTCTTAAATGGTCATTTTAATTTGAAAACAAGGCAAACCAATTTTAAATAAAGCTAAATGGTATATGATTATAGTGGGTTGCGTAGTATCTCCCCAAAATTCAAGTTCACCAGAACCTGAGAAAGTAACTTTTTTTGGAAGTTACTTTGGGAAAGACTTTTGGAAAAAGTCTTTACAGATGTATGAGATCATACTAGATTATGATGGCCCTAAATCTAAGGACTGGCATCCTTAGAAGAAGAAAGGAGAGGACACAAAGGAGCCATGTGATCACAGAGACAGAGACTGGAGTTATGCTGCCACAAGCCAAGGAATCAGAGGATCCCCAGAAGCTGGAAGAGGTGAGGAAGGATTCCCTTCCAGAGCCTTCAGAGAGAGATGATGTCCTGCCAATACCCTGAGTTTGGACTTATGGCCTCCAGAACTGTAAGAAAACAAACTTCTGTTGTTTTAAACCACGTGGTTTGTGGTAATTTGTCAGGACAGCCCTGACAAATACAATGATTAACCAGCTAATACAATGATTAACCATTGGGTTTCAGGGAAGGAGGAGATCTGGAGCAGGCAGGACTGGAAGAGGAGGTCAGGCTGGAAAACAGAAGGTTTAGGGAGGTGAAGAGGAGAGGGAGAGCTTTCCTGGTCAGAGGAACAGCAACAGCAAAAGTATTGAGATAGGAATGGGCAAGTCTGGCGAGACCTGTGCATGGGGAAGAGAGTTGCTTTGATTCATACCTGGTGGGTAACTCCTGGATTTCTTTTCTCTTGACACAGACATATCACTAGATACAGTCTCATGTTTAACAATTATAATAAGGGGAAGAGTTTTGGTTCCCATGTAGACCAAAGAAGATTAAAAGGGAAATTAGTGAGGAAGATCATGAGAATTAATATGGAGGCTTTCCCAGTAGGGGAACAAAATAAAGAAAGTTGTTAAAGTAGATGTTGGTATATGTGTATGGGAAATATTTCCTATTTTACATATAATGATAGGTATGAACAAACAAACTAGTGAACTAACAAAAAACAAGGGAATTGTGAGAGAGAAAAGAGTGGATTCATCATGTGCACAATCTCTGGGTTGGGTAAGGAGGATGTAGGGAAGAGAGATTGAATTTAACTGTGTTAGAGTGACTGTTCCCAGCTCCAACCACCAGGCAGTGTCATCAGTTCATGACAACTTGGTTGCACCTCAGAATGGCCAAGATGAGCAGAGTTTGTGCCTGTGTGCATGTGGAAATTTGTGAGGTATGGGCTATTTGCATGCTATGTACCTGTGATTTAGGTCAGGGGGTCTGTAAAATACAAATGTTTCCTAAACTATATGGCCTCTAATTTTACAAAAATTTAAAATGGTTGTAGATTTTCTAACTGACTAATGAATGAAAAATAAGGAAAAGCAAGAGAAAGTTTATTCCATTTCTAAGTTAACATGTGTATTGTTCACTGTTATTATAAAGTCAAAAAGAATTTTAGCGTTGAAAAATCCTTAGTTTGTTCACATCTAATTTTCTGAATATGGTCTCAGGTCCTCAGGTAGCTAATCCTGAAACCCAGAAACTGTGTGTTATTCATTTTTCAAGCCTCCACCAGGCACAGAATATAGGTGCTTAATCAGTGTTTGTGGAATGAATAAATTCTATAGAATTCTGTAAATGAAACTATAAGGATGGTCAAATATGCTGTTCTTAATAATGATACAATGTGGCTACAATAATTTTTACGAAGAGGTGGAATATAAGAAAATTTCTCAGGAAAAATCCTTGAGCTTCTAGGGTAAGCTTCTAGGATTTAGGTTTTATTGCACCCCATGCACCATGGGCCTTTCAACTGGCTGCTGGGAGGGCTCATTCTCCTTGCATGGCCTGAAACAGTGAATCCCTTGTAGGGATACCTCTGAAATAGGGGCTCACGTTGCTTTCTATATTCCCAGGAAAGGCCCTCAATATTTCTGTGAAACAGAGAGGAATTAGGCGATGGGAAGAGGATCCACAAATGAGGCTTTTGGTGACTCCTGAGCTGCAAGTACAGACCTGTCCTGTTCCAGGATTTGTCCCAATGACCACCATACTCTGATTATTCTTGTTATTCCTGTTTTGAACCAAGAATAATTTACTGAAGAGCTCAAGGTGGTCAGGGTGGGCTTGGTGTGGCCCATCTCAAAGAGCAAAAGAAGTGAAGAGTAACATTTTGTGCTGGCTGTAATCATATCAAACACATCCGTATTCTGTAGATCACCCTCCATAGTCCATTTGATGAGCCATGGCCACCATGGTCCCCCCAAGAGTGTGCTGATATGTGTGCCATTGTCCCAGCCATGCATGCATACTTTGGTTCAGTATGTCTAACTCAAAATAGAACATTACCTTACCCCCAGATGGGAACCTGGAGGAATAGTTTTGTTCCCTAACGTATCAGGATGGTGCTCGTCTAAAAGATGGGAACAACCTAATGGAACCCACCCCCAATCGCTACGTCTTTCAAAATTCTTTCTGCCAGACTTTCAACTATTTCCTCTCACACGTTCATGTGCTGGGTGCTCCATGATTATCTTACTCTGGAAGAAGTGAGTTCTCAGTTGGCCATGGAAGTCTTGCAGACTTTCATGAACTGAGCTTGTCACTGATCATGGCCCTTATCCTAGATAACCCAAGTTGTCAGTAACTATGCAGCAGAGGCAGGACCATGCTCAGCAGGGCAAAAATGTTGTCCTTCATTACGAGCAATTTCCCCGAACGGAGGTAACTTTAACAACTGGGACCTAGATTCCAGCAACTAAGGTAGCCTCTGCAAGTTGTCAAAGGGCAGGAGAAACCTCTGCATAGGGGTTATGGGAGCAAACCTAACAATCCTTCCATAGGAAAAGACCTAGGTAGAAGCAATATGTTCAGTTTGACTGTTCTGCTCTGCCAGTTCTCAGGTGCAGGAGAAACTGGAAACCTCTTCTGAAAACTGGGCATAATATCAACTGCTTTGCAAGTTTGTCGTGAGGATTAGAGAAAGTAATGCATTTGAATGCATTGGAACATAACAAGTTGTTAACGCATATTAGTTCCCTTTTCTTTTCCTCTTCTTCTCCAGACTGAACCCAATTCAATCAACAAGTATTTATTGAGTGCCCACTAGAACAATAATCTCTGGAATTGGGGTGTACAGAATAACTACCCTTACTGTTAGATTAGCATAGAGGAACTCAGGTGCTCTGCTCTTGAGAGCTCAGACTGTGTAAATCAGAAGCAGGATTCAGCCTCTGCAGGGAAGGCAAAGCCAGAAGAAGCCATTCCATTTCTCTAGGCTACGGGGAGGCAGTCAGGTCCATCACACTGCCCAAGGCAGGGCCCTCCCTTTTTCCTCTCTACCTGCATTTCCTGGGGACCCCTGGAACCAGTCACTCCATTATTGTGCATCTCAGTTTTTTCATCTGCATGATGAAGAACTCAATAGCGTTGGCCTCATAGGCAATAATACTAAGTAATTTTCATCGAGACAGATATGTCTACAAATCATGCTATTTGTTTTCCCAGCTCATTACAGTGTAGACGTGTGTGTGTATGTCCTCTGCATGGCTTCTGATCATCTGTGAGCTTTCTCTCTCTTGTCTGGCCATGGTGAGTTATATCAAACACACCCTCAGATTCCCTGGCTGACATAGAGTCTCCTTCTCCTTCTAGCGCCTTCCTCATCACTGTCTCCTTTTGAAGATTCTTTTTTCAACTCTCTCTTTTTCAAAAGATTACTTCGTCACAATTATTCGGGAAAGGGTTTTGCGCCTGTAGGAAATATTAATAGACTATTATGAGGTCCTACAACTAATTTTTCCACACATATCATCTGTCTTTGCATGGTTATTAAACTTCAACAATATTTCATGCAATGCTTCCCTGCTAAATTAATTTGGTTCCTTCTTTTCTGGCTTCTTCTTTTCTGTCCACAGCTTTAAAATTAAATTGAATCTTCATAATTATAGCTTTTTGTTGTTCTCCTTCATATCTTTTTCTTTTTTTTCAATTTCTCTATCAAAGGAGCAATAAAGACATAAAGAAGCAAAATTATAACTCTAAAAGACCCAAATGGTCTGGAGTTTGATGGGCTTGAGGTTGGGTATCTTTTAAGTAGGAGGAGAGAGGGTGAAGAAATTCAGACCTCCTGGAATGTAGATAAATTGGTTCTGATTTATCCTGGGGCGTTGAAAACAAATGAGAATTGTTCTCTCAATCATGAAACTTTCATGGTTGCTGTAGTGTTCTTATTTGTGTCAAGTGATACTCTCATTTTTTAAAAGTAAATATTCTTTCTCCTTCCACACACACATGCACACACACACACACTCACACACATACACACACACATACACACATTTTCACTTGTGGTTAAATTTTCCCAAAGTCATATGTAGCTATTAAACCTCTCTTAAAATCCTTTTCTTAGGCACCAGGGGAATCTTCACTTTTATGTTATGTGTCTTGAAACTTGTGGATTAAGAGCTAAAACAACCGTAGTGTTTGGGGTTGACCCAGCCAGGGCACCAACCAAGAGGCTAGTGGGAAGTGGAAGCAGGAAGGAGGCTCTGATTAGAGGCGCTGAGATTCAGGGGTAGAAGCCAGTTAAAGTCTATTAGGAAAAATAGGCACTCAAGCACAAACACCAGGGAATGTGGAGGGAAGGGACTCTCTAATCTCCTTCCACCTTCTGCTCCTTGACTCATCGTTTTACGAGCTTCCCCATAAAAGGGAAGAAATTGCCAACCTGATAGGTCGGTTAGGTGTGTCTGATTGGGCTGTTTCCTGGTGGGTGGGATTACTGTGCTTCAAAAGCCAATGCCCACAGTCTGCCTTTTCTCAGATTGAAGCAGGGTTTCCTTGGGCAAGCCAGCCATCGTTGATGGTGTAGGATGGGGCCATCAATCAACAAATTTGTTAACCTCCACTGAACCCAAATCAGATAGATTTAAAAGCTCAATTAATTCGATTAGATGTACAAATTGGTTGGATCCCCTGGATTGAGCAGGGGACTCCCCTGGGAAGAGGACCCAGGCCCTCCTCCCAGGTAGCTCCCTTCCCCCTGCACCCACACCAGGTCCTCAGCAAGGCTGTGAGTAGAGGTATAGTGGACGGAGCAATAACGCTTGAACCACCACTTACTGAGTAATTGCTGTGGATCAGACTTTTCTGTCTTCCGATTAGATCATTTTTTTGAATGAAGAGAGAAGTGTGGAGGAAGAGAGAGAGCACATATTCCTTAGTTCATTTTTTTGTTCATTCACAAACATTCCCAGAGCAGCCACTCTCTTCCAAGCACTGGGCTAAGCCGTGAAGTCATAAATGTAAACAGGACAAAGTTGACATTCAGTAGAAAAATGTGTTGTGAATCATAAAATGCGCCACGAGATGGAACTCTGTGGTGTGTAATTCTGATGGGAGGCTCTGGGAAGGAAGGCTCTTTTAAAAAAAATTAGTTAGTTAATTAATTTTTATTGAAGAATAGTTGATTTACAATGTTGTGTTAGTTTCAATTGTACAGCACAGTGATTCAGTTATACATACAACTATTCTTTTTCAGATTCTTTTCCCTTATAGGTTATTACAAAATGTTGAGTATAATCCCCTGTGCTATGCAGTAGGTCCTGGTTGGTTATCTATTTTATATATAGTATTGTGTATATGTTAATCCCAAACTCCTAATTTATACTCCCCCTTTCCCCTTTGGTAACCATAAGTTTGTTTTCTATGATATTGCTTGTATGTGGAATCTAAAAAAAATGATACAAATGAATTTATATACCAAACACGAAGGCCCTTAACTGAAGAGCTACTGTGGCAGCACAAGCTCAGTTTTCACGGGCGTGGTGAGCGCATAAATGGGCAGCTGGGCACGAGTGCCCTGTAAGGGGAAGAAGCATCACAGAGGGTCTCTGATGGCCCCCCTGCCACGGGCTGCCTGGGAGCCACACAGGGAGCCTGGAGGCTGAGTGGGCAGAAAGGGTGGTTGTGGGGAAGGAGAAGGTTCCAGATCCCCCAATGGATGTGAGCCACACACGTTCTCTGTCTCGCCGTCTCCCCACCAGTTCAACTTATCATTCTGTTCTCCTCTTCCCTTTGCCAGCCACTCTCCTATCTGCTCCCAGCTTAACCTGTCTAAAGCTCAACTGCACTGTAGCAATCGTAGCTGATACTTACAGAGCCCTTCCTCTGGGCACCATTCTAAGTTCTTTACAGATGTATAAACTAATTTAATCTGCACAACCTTAAGAGGTAGGTGCCATTATTATCCCCATTACAAAGGCGACATCTGAGACCCTGGGATGTGGCTGGTCTCAGGTCACAGGGTAAAGGGAGGAATTAAAACCCAGGCAGCTTGGCTCCAGATTCTGCACTCTTAGTGGCCAGGCCAGGGTCCACTGCCCCTGTGTCATCCTCGAGTTCAGAGACCTACCCTGGTTCACCACTCGCTACCAAATAAATCTAAACTTCAGCTTGTAACCTACTTCTGTCTCCCACTGCCCAGTATTCTGTCACCCCCACCTGGGAGGCAAATAACATCACTTAACATCCTTTAACGTTCATTAACACCCATGGCTTCTTACCTCTTTGCCTTTGCTTGTTTTCCCACCACCTCGACTGTTCTCTCTTTTCCTTTATGACTCCAAATCCTACCCATATTCATGGCCAGCTGAAATGCCATGTGTTTTATAAAAGCTTCCTTGATTCCTGAGTTGAAAAGATGCTCTCCCTCCTCTAAACACTCATAACAGTTTTTAGTTCACGCGTTTCTTGACACCCTTATATTACAGACACTTGAGGTATCTTATAATATAACTAAGGTGCCGTAAGCTTTACTTCCACTTGATTTGTAAGCCTCATGAGGCCCTCTCCTCTGTGCTCCCACAAACTCCACCCACAAAGGCTCCCTTAACTGGTCCCCACTTAAGTTCCCTCTTTTCCCACCATGCACATGGTTAACAGTCAGATGTCCTGACTCAGGACTGTGCCGTTTTACCTCTGGCTTGGGTGTCATTATCAATAGTGGACCCTCTCTAGAATGGCCTTCATTAAAAAGTCTATAAACAACAAAAGCTGGAGAAGGTGTGGAGAAAAGGGAACCCTCCTACACTGTTGGTGGGAATGTAAATTGGTGCAGCCACTATGGAGAACAGCATGGAGTTTCCTCAAAAAACTAAAAATAGAGTTGCCATATAATCCCTCAATCCCACTCCTGGGCACATAGCTGAAGAAAACTATAATGTGAAAAGATATGTGCACCCCTATGTTCATTTCAGTACTATTCACAATAGCCAAGGCATGGAAACAACCTAAATGTCCATCGACAGATGAATGGATGAAGAAGATGCAGTACATGTATACAATGGAATACTACTCAGTCATAAAAAAGAATGAAATGATGCAATTTGCAGCAACATGGATGGACCTAGAAATTATCATACTAAGTAAAGTAAGTCAGAAAGAGAAAGACAAATATCATATGATATCACTTACATGTGGAATCTAAAATATGATGCAAATGAACTTAGTCTATGAAACAGAAACAGGCTCAGAGACATGGAGAACAGACATGTGGTTGCCAAGGGGGAGTGGGGATGGGGTATGGATGGACTGGGAATTTGGGATTAATAGATGCAAACTATTATATATAGAATCGATAAATAACAGGGTCCTACTGTATAGCACAGGGAACTATATTTACTATCCTGTAATAAACCATAACGGAAAAGAATAAAAAATGGAAAGCATATATATGTATAATGGAATCAATTTGCTGTACAGTAGAAATTAACACATAGTAAATCAACTATACTTCAATAAAATAAATTTAAAAAAATAGTGTACTCTCTCTGTGACACTTCCAAAAGTGTCAGTGTGGAAGATAAAGCATGGTTACCCTGCTACAGGCCACTCTCTAGACAGAGCAGTATGACATTGTGGCTGATGTCACCATGTGACTCCCTGGGTTAGAGACCAAGCTCTGCCACTCACTGGCCGTGGATCCCTGAGCAAGCAGGGCTCGGAACCTTCTGGAAGGTGGATATAACAACAGTCCCTCACTCTAGGTTGCGAGGAGGATCAAACGAGTTAATCCTGCAGACTTGCCTGGCATGCAATAATAGTGCTCGCCGACAGGAGGCCCTCGTGTCTGGGCCTCCACTAGTCAGGCTGTACCTTTTCAAGTGTTAATTGTCTTTGTTGATAAATCTGTGTGTGACAGTTGTGCTTAATGTTGTAACCATGAAATTGAATTAAATATTACATAAACTGATGATAAGTGTGAAAAGAAGAATTGTCGCTTCTTTGAACATTAAATTGAAGGCTTTGGACTCAATAAAAGGTGAGTCACTAAAAAATAGCTGTTGAATTAGATGTGGGAAAAACCACTCTAAAAGACTGGAGTTAGATTGTTTCAAAAATGACCTTTAAGTTCTTGCTGTACTTTATAGAACCTGAATCTGGAAATTGGGGGGGGGAGGATGCGTTCCACGCGTGTGGTTTTTACAGGAGAAGGAGGGCAGGACCCCGTTAGCACATGTATATTAAAAGAGAAGCTCTTGGCTCGACCTCAAAATAATAGTGACTAAACGTACATTTGTGTGCTTTAGCTAAAATAAAATGTGTAAGATATGTTTATGTAACTTTTTTTTTTTTTGAAAGCTTCACAGCACGAGTGGACTTTCTCAGTAAGTGTTATCTCCTGTCTGGAGAGGGTTGGCTACTCTTGGAATTAATGAGTGAACAAATGCGTGGGGCTAGAGGGTGGCAGTAGGACGCGCTGTTGGCTCTGGCTGTCTCCTCTCGGCCCTCACCTCAACATTTCAAGCCTGCTTGCTAGGCAGACGCCACCTGAGAGCTTTTATTTCTGGCTTTGGGAATCACTCTGCTCACAGATAGGGTAAGTCGGGAGGGCGTGTGGGAGAGTTAATAACCCAGAAATCAGCCCCTCCATTAACAGATGGGGACTTGGTAAAGAAATGACTCAGCTTCCTTGTTGTACCATTGAGCTATCTCGGGGCCCTCACGGTGGTACCTTACTGGATAATGCAGTCTCTACTGGCTGCCTTCCTGGCTGTGTTTCACCTCCTCTCTCCTGTGATGATGTCTCCACGGATCAGCTCCAAAATATACTCTTGCTTCTTGTCTAGGAGTCTGCTTCAGGGGAAACTCAAGTGAAGATGTAGGCCCCAGCCTTAGGGCTAGGGCAGTGTCTTTCACAGAGAAGATGTACAGGAGAAGAGGCACAAATTTGATCAAAAAAAAAGGGCACAAGTTTACTCAGAACAAGTTTTTAAAAATCACCTGACTTGATTGAGGTTGAAATAAAATATTCAAATTTTTAAAATCAACAAGATCTTACCATTTTAGTTACCAGAGCAGTTACTAGTTATCAGAGTAGTGTTTTGTTTGTCTGTTGTTAATTCCAGGTGTTTCTCTAAGTACATGTAGCCCTTGAGAAGTCTGAGCCATAGGAATTAAGCTTTGAATGCAGACCCAAGAAAGTCAATAAACTCTGCTTTATCTCTGCTCTCCTTTTTCCTGTTCAAGAAAGGGCACTCTTCTCATGGACCTGCTCCTGCGTCAAGTTGGTTGAGGGGCAGGGCAGTGGGGGGGGGGGGGTCCCAGCAATGGCTCCTCACGCCCCCAGGGATGGGCCCTATGTCTGTGGGCCAAAGAACTCTCTTGGAGGCCCAGTAGCCTTTTCTGATAAAATAACCCAAACCCTGAGTGGTTCTGGTGTTTATAAAAATGGTCGAAAATCTCTCACTCATTCCCCAGCTCACCCTCAACCCACCCTGAGCACACAGCTTAGACTGTGTATTGCAGGACGAGCATAAGGTTCCAGGCACCATGCCAGGTCTGATGAGGTCTGTAGATTCATGTGAGAAGCAGCAGCTGCCTGGGAGGTTATCCAATGCTCCATCAAACCTCAACAACTGTCCTGGGATGGCTGTGCTGGCTGGGATTGTCCACTGCAGCCGGTAGAAGCCCCCACCCCCCCACACACCTGTGGTTCATCCCCCAGAGCAGCAGTTCCGCCTGTTGAGAAGCAGGCAGCATCCGGGCTGGGCATGGAAAGGTGAATAAACATTGCCCGTTGCCCTGCCAATCGCCAGTCCCCTCATTCTGGTTTTATTTTTTTGACTTGGGCAAATTTGGTTTCCTGAAATTAATTATTCAACAGGAGGTGACAGCCGGTGTATAGCAGCACTGTTGGAACAGAGAATAAAGAGGCACATTGGACACAGCAGCTGCACCTCCCAGACCCTGAAATTTAAGATCTTTATAAATGATTTGTTAAAACTATAGTGACGATAAGCTTATGAATCATGATCTATATTAATCAGGGCTGCTGATATGGAAAGATTAATTGAAACGTGCAGTTCTACATAAATGATAAAGTGGTAACAATTTAATATCAGACAAGAAGAGTGAAGAAATTACACTCCAAGCTTCATGCATCATTACTATGGATATTAATATTTTACCCAGTGCAACAGCATCGGGAATCATAATGAAAATCCATAAGTGGTGCACAGACATGATTAAATACAACAGTCCTTAGGAGCTGTTTTGTGGCTGCAGTTGGGACATATTTCACTCGGTGGCTGGTGATTCCAGTGATAGAGCCTAGACAAGGGTGATTAAAAATCGTTCCTCCTAAAGGCTGTTAACCTTTTACTACTAAAATGAATTTCTTTGATTTTTAAATTGTGTCGTTCTCCTTGCTCTTTTCAAAACCAAACTTGATCCCAAACCTTGACAGGATGCTGGGTCCTTGGAGTAGTGACAGTCAAAGAAAAGTTTCTCAGCTATGGTCCCCCGCCTCAGGGTTTGGCATTAGTCAGGTCATGGAGAATGGAGGGTCATTGTCTACCTTGACCAGGGCTAGATGGAAAGAGTGAATGATGGATGGACCATCAGGGACCCTTAAGGAGTTTCCCAAGACGAGGAGTTGATATGACTGACTTGCACACCCAACCTCAGCAGAGTGGAAGGCAAATGACTTATTCTGAGATCCTGGTCTCACTAGTTTAATTAATTCATTTATTCAATCACTCATCCAACCAATAAGCAGACAAACATGCACCCACACTTGGGAAAGGCAAATATCTGTCCCTATGAACACGTTTCAGGTTGAGGAGATGAAAACCCTAATTGGTGTTATGGCTTCTGGAATGGAAACAGAGAGAGTCAAGAAGAGCTTCTTCGACAGACTGTTTCTCCCACCCTGTGAAATCTTCACTATCACAAGTCAAGAGACTCTCCTGATCCCTTTTATCACTTCTATTTAAAACAGAGAGGTCAGTGTATATTTGCAGTAGTGAAATTCATCACCAACTTAGGTGGTAATAAGAAATGCAGACTATTCCCCTGAGGATATTACATCCATTTCTTCAATGTTCTGGTTTCTTAAGTCTCCGGAGCAGTGATTCTCAAACTTTAATGTGCACAAGTATCAACTGGGGGAAGAAGGGGGTTTTTAAAAAATGCAGTTTTTCAGACAGAGTCCCTATGGAAATTTCCAGAATTCTTTTGCTGAATAGCTCTCTCCTTTCTGAAACTGCCCTGTAACTTCCATCCACCTCGACCTCCCTGAAGGCCTATTTATCTCCTTAACTCAATGAGACCATGTGCTCAGCTTGGGATTCCCTTTGCTGCCTTGTGGTCTGGAATGTGTTCTGAGGCAAAGAGCTATGGTGATCATAGTCACCTTATTTGTCTTCTTTCTTACAGGGATCATCGTTCTGTGCTGCTTGTTCCCCAATGTCTGGAAATCATTGTTTCATGTATGTTGTCCACTTTTCTAGTGGATTATGGTAGAAGGGGAAATCTGGTCACAGTTACTCCCTTAGAGCTTGAAGTGAAAGTTACTGCTATCACTTTCTATCTCAAGTACTGCAATAGTGCCCAGATTTCCATTCCTGCCAACTTTTCTACCTCATGCTCTATCATTTTCTTTACGCATGCGGCTCCAGCCAAAACCCACTGTTCTTCCCTCCATTAAATACACTAAGCATCTTTCAGTTTTGGGGCCTTTGCACTTATTCTTCCTTCTGCCTAGAACACTCTTTTCATTCAAGTTGCAACTCATATGTCACCTCCCCTGAAGGTCTATCCTGACCAATGAGCTAAAGTCATCCTTCACTGTCCCAGTCTACTATATTAGACTATTTTATATCCTCATTGACTTCATCGCTATCTGATATCTTCTTATATATTTGCTTACATGTTCACTGTTCTGTTATGTCCCACTAAAATGGAAGCTCCATGAGATGAAAACCATCTTATTTACCAGGTAACTTTAGGGTCTAGAACAGTGTGATAAATGCTAAAAAAATACTTATTGAGTGATAAATAAGTAAATGAATAAATGAAGGTATATAAAAAAAAACATTCAGGAATAATGTTATGATGGGGTTTGGTGGAAAACTAATCACAAGGACAGAGAAATCTTACTCTGGTAGGGAGATAAATTAATTCTGAACTCTGTTTTAATTGGATATTTGGGACTTCCAGGGCCCTGTAATGAGATGGTTAAGACCATGCATTTTACAACTGGGAAGATTTGAGTTTGGTTCTTGGCTTTACTAGAAACTGTGGGGGGTGGGGATCAGTTTCTTCTTCTGTAAAAAATAATCCATTACTGTTGTTGTGAGATAATGTTTGTAGAACATGTGGTACGGTGCCTGGTTCATAATTAGAATGACCAGACATAGACTTAAGGTAGCTGTTTAGTAGGCTCTAAGAGGTAAAAAGCAAGATTGAGATTTTTTTTTTCCACAAAGAACTGAAAACCATGCCACATGAAATTTATAGAACTGAAAAACTTAATCATCAAGTTAGAGAGCTCACTGGACAAGCTGAATGTCAGACTACATATATCAAAGAGAGAATCAATGGACTGGAAGGTAGGTCAGAAGAAAGCAGCACTAATGAAACATGAAGGGACAAAATATAGGAAGTACAGAAGATTGTGAGACACAGAAAATACAGGGAGCAATTCTAGCATATGTATAATTCGAGTTAGAGAAGGAAAGAATAAGACAGAAGGAGGTGATGGAGGAGAGCTGACCAAGAACTGGTGAATGACATTGAGCCACAGATTTAAGATGTTCTGCCAGCCCTGAGCCAGATAGAGAAATCCATACCTAGGCATATAGTAAAACTGCTCAAAACAAAAAACAACTAAGAATACACAAGCTATCAGAGGAAAAGAACTGACAGATTATTTCAAAGGAATATAAATTAGACTGACACCTAGCCACTTAATAGAAACAATTGCAACCAGAAAACAGTGCAATGATATCAGAGTGTGAAAGAAAATAAACATCAACCTATAAATCTATATCTAGCAAAAATATCTTTCCAGAATGAAAGAAAAATAAAGACGTTTTCAAACAAAGAAAACTGGAGAATTTGTCTCCAAATGACCCGGAAGTAAAGATGCTGTTCAAGCAGAAAGAAAATGATCCTAGATAGAAGCATGGAGGTAAAAGAAGCATGAAACACAGTGAAAATGATGTAGGTGAATAGAAACAAACACTGATGTATAAAGCAGTTACAATGTGTTATTAGGTTTAAAATGTTCTACAGAACATTAAAATGCATGACATTTTAATGGTATAAAATTCAGGGAGGGTATGCAAATGTAGCTAAAGAGTTCTAATGACTTTGTATTGCCTGGGTAAAGAGTATAATACCAATTAATATTACTTAAGGATGCATGTGGTAATTTCTAGTGTTATTATTATAATAGTGTAGTAATACCTAGTTTCCAAGATAATGGTGGGAAATTAAATCATAAAAAACACTAAGGAACCATTTTTTAAGGCAGAAAGGGAGAGAAAAATGAAATAGAACAGGTATGGTAAATTCAACCCAAACATATCAGTAATTATATTAAAATCAAACTGACTAAATGATTTAGTGAAAAGACTTCAGGCTGAATAAAAAGTAAAACTCATCTGTACTGTATTTATAAAAGTCACATGTAAAACATGTGGATAAAAACTGTTGAAGATAAAACATTAATCAAAAGGAAGCTGAAGTAGTCACATTAATATCAAACAAAATAGACTTTAACAATGAAATCATTACTGCAGATAAAGAAGTTCATTTTATAGTAACAAAATGTTTAACTAAATAAATGTATAACAATTCTAAATTTATATGTGCTCAATTTATGGAATGAAAATATGTGAAAATTTACAGAGCTATTAAGGAGGATTAGATAAGTTCATGGATCACAATGGGTGATTATGGTATATCTTTAAATGACTGATTTTAAAAAGCAGACCAGAAAGTCAGTAGAGTTAAAGAAAATATGAACATGTATGGGCGTTCTACCCACCAGCTGTGGAATAGGTATTCTTTTAAATCACCATGGAACATTTATAAAAATTGACTGTATATTCGGCTATAAAGAAAACCTCAACAAATTTCAAAGGATCGAAATCATACAGAATCTGTTTTCTGATGACAGTGGAATTAAACTTAAAATTGTAACAAAAGTGTATTTGGAAAATTCATGTCCATTTTCACTACTTGGGAGTTAAGAAATAATTTCTAAAGAATCCATGAATTAAAAACTGAAATCACAATTAAAATTATATGTTTAAAAAGAAGATCTCAAATCAACAACTTAAAATTCCATCTTAAGACACAGAAAAAAGAAGAGCAAAGTAAACCCAAAGCAGGCAGAAGAAAGGACATAATAAGGATTAGAGCAAACATTAATAAAATAGAGAATAGAATAACACTAGAGAAAATCAGTGAAACCAAAAGTTTTTACTTTGAAGAAATCAAAAAAATTGACAAACTTTTAGCTAAACTAACCAAGAAAAATAAGAGTGATACCTCAAATCAGTAAAATCAAGAATAAAAGAGGGGCTAATACTAATGACCATGCAGATACAAAAAGAATTGTAAGAGAATACTATGAATAACTATATGACACAAATTAGATAACTTAGATGAAATGGAAAAATTCCTAGAAAGACACAGACTCCTGAAATTGAAAACAATAATTCAAAAAGAGACATGTACCACAATGTTCACTGCAGCACAATTTACAATAGCCAGGATATGGAACCAACCTAAATGTCCATCGACAGATGAATGGATAAAGAACATGTGGCACATGTATACAATGGAATATTACTCAGCCATAAAAAGAAATGAAATTGAGTTATTTGTAGTGAGGTGGATGGACCTAGAATCTGTCATACAGAGTGAAGTAAGTCAGAAAGAGAAAAACAACTACTGTATTCTAACACATATATATGGAATCTAAAAAAAAAAAAGGTACTGATGAACATAGTTGCAGGGCAGGAATAAAGATGTAGACATAGAGAATGGACTTGAGGACACGGGGTGGAAGGCAGAAGCTGGGCGAAGTTAGAGTAGTATCGACATATATACACTACTGAATGTAAAATAGTTAGCTAGTGGGAAGAAGTAGCATAGCACAGGGAGATCAGCTCAGTGCTTTGCGATGACCTAAAGGGGTGGGATAGGGAGGATGGGAGGGAGGCTCAAGAGGGAGGGGATATGGGGACATATGTATGCATATGGCTGATTCACGTTTGTGTACAAGAGGAACTAACACAGTATTGTGAAGCAGTTATACTCCAATAAAGCTCTATTTTAAAAAAAAAGAAATAGAAAATCTCAATAAGCCTATAACAAATAAAGAAATTGAAATAGTCATCAAAAAACTTCCCACAAAGAAAAGCCCAGGACCAGCTGGCTTCACAAAGGAATTACACCAAACATATAAGGAAGAGTTAATATAAAAAATTTCTTAACTTTTCCAAAGAATAGAAAATGTGGGGACACATTCCAATTCATTTTATGAGTCCAGTATAACTGTGATACAAAAAAATAGACAAAGATATTATAAGAAAATAAAACTAGGCGTCAATATATTTTTTGAATATGGATGCAAACACCCTCAACAAACTATTAACAAACTGAATCCAGTAATACATAAAAAGGATTGTACACCATGACCAAGTAGGATTTATCTCAGGTATGCAAAGTTGATTTAACACCTGAAAATCAATTAATGTAATACATTATAGAATAAAAAGCACATGATTATCATAGTAGATGCAGAATAAACATTTGACAAAAATTCAATACCCCTTAATGATTAAAAAAACCCCAAAAAACAAAAAACACTCAACAAAGTAGGAATAGAATGATATTTCCACAACAAGATAAAGGGTGTCTACGAAAACCCCAGAGCTAACATCATCCTTAATGGTGAAATGTTAAATGTCTTCCTCCTAAGATCAGGAACAAGACAAGGATGTCCACTCTTACAGCCTCTATTTAATATTATACTGGAGATTTAGTCAGTTCAAGAAGAAGAAATAAAAGGCATCCAGATTGGAAAGGAAGAAGCAAAACTATCTCTATTTGCAGATGACGTAATCTTGTCATATCGCATAGAAAACCCTAAAGTATCCTTTAACAAGTACTATAATTAATAAATGAGTTCAGTAAGGTTGCAGAATACAAGATCAATACCCATAAATCAACTGTTTTTCTGTACAATAGCAATGAGCAATAAAAAATAAAATTAAGAAAACAATTCCATTTACAATAGCATAAAAAAGAATAAAATAAAACAAAAGAAATAAAATTTAACAAAAGAAATGCAAAGCGTATGCTCTTCTATTGTTAGAAGAAATTAAAGAAGATCTAAATAAATTGAAAGATATCCCATGATTATGGATCAGAAGACTTAATATTGTCAAGGCATTAATACTCTCTAAATTGATGTACAGATTCAACACAATCCCAGCTAACCTCTTTGCAAAATGTAAGCTGATCCTAAAATTCACATGGAAATTCAAGGGAACAAGACTAGCCAAAAATATTGAAAAAGAACAAAGTTGGAGGACTCATACTTCCTGGTTTCATGAGTTACTACAGAGCTACAGTAATCAAGATAATGTGGTACTGGCATAAGAATAGAAACACAGCTAAATAGAACAGAATTGAGTGCCCAGGAAAAAAAAATCCATGAATCTATAGTCATTTGATTTTCAACAAGAGTTCTGAGATAATTCCATAGGGAAAGAATAATCTCTCAATGAATGTTGGGACAACGGATATCCACATGCAAAAGAGTGAAGTTGGACCACTACCTCACACCATGTACAAAAATTAACTAAAAATGGATGAAAGACCTAAATATAAGGGCTAAAACTGTTAGGAAAAATCATAGGGGTAAATATTTGTGACCTTGGATTAGGCAATGCTTTCTTAGACATGACACCCACTGAACTTAATTACAGTTAAAAACTTGTCCTTCAAAGGACACTAGCAGGTAAACTTTAAAAATTACACACAAAATGCGAGAAAATATTGCATTTGCAAATCATGTATCTGATGCAAATCTAGTAGCCAGAATATGTAAAGAATTATTACAGGTCAACAATAAAAATGTGAATAACCCAATTAAAAGTAGACAAAGTAACTGAATAGACAGTTCCCCAAACAGGATATACAAATGGCTAAAAAGTACATGAAAAATGCTCAACATCATTAGTTATCAGGGAATGGTTAATCCTACTTCACACTCACGAGGATGGCTATATTTTTAAAAGATAGATAATAATAAGTATTAGAAAATTTGGAACTTTCATACACTGCTAGTGGGAATGTAAAATGAGGAAACTGCTTTGGAAACCAGTCTTGCAATTCCTCAAATATTTAAACACAGAGTTACCATATGATCTGGCAATTGTACTCCCAAGTATATACCCAAAAGAAATGAAAACATGTGCATTAAAACTTGTGCATTAAATGTATTATTCAGCAATGAAAATAAAAGATGTACTAATGAACTTTGAAAACATGGTGCTAAGTGAAAGAAGCCAGTCTAAAAGGACCACATATCGTATGATCTATTTATATGGATGGTCCAGAATAGGCAAATCTATAGATACAGAAAGTAGATTAGTAGTTTCCTAGGGCTAGGTGGGATTGGGAGAATGCAGGGTGATAGCTAAAGAGAGTAGGGTTTCATTTTGAGGTAATAAAAATATACTAAAATTGATTGTGGCAATGAATGTACAACTCTATGAATGTACTAAAAGCCATTGAATTGTACACTTTAAATGGGTAAGTTGTATGATATATGAATTATCTGGTTTCTATTGCATGAGTTGGGTAGTTTGTACTTTTTGAGGAATTTGTCCATTTCATCTAAGTTGTCAAATTTACGGGTGTAGTGTTGTTCATAATGTTATCCAGTTACCCTTTGATGTCTTCAGAGTCAGTAGTGATAGTCCACATTTCATTGCTGATATTAGCAATTTGTGTCATCTTTCCCCCCTCCCCACCCCTTTGGCAATTTTTGTCATCTTTCTTTCTCCCCCTCTTTGGCAATCTTGCTAAGGTTTATGAATTTTATTGATCTTTACAGAGAACTGGATTTTTATTTCATTAATTTTTTGTTGCTTTTCTGTTTTCAGTTTCATTGATTTTTGCTCTTATATTTTTTATTTCTTTCTTTCTGTGCATTTTGGATTTATCTGCTCTTTTTTTCTTCATTTCTTTGGGTGGGAGCTTAGATTATTGATTTTTGAGACTTGTTTGATTTTCTAATGTATGAATTTAGTGCTATGAGTTTTCCTCTCAGCACTGCTCTAGCTGTATCCCACGACTATTGATGTATTTCTTTCATTCAGTTCAGTAAATTGTTGTACAGTATTTCTCTTGAGATATCCTCTTTGATCCTGGGTTATTTAGAAGTGTGTTGTTTTGTTTCCAAATATTTGGAGATTTTACTATTATCTTTCTGTTTTTGATTTCAAGTCTGGTTCCATATGGCAGAGAACACCCTCTATATGGCTCCAATTTTTAAAAATCTGTTGAGATTTGTATTATGGCCCAGGATATGGTATATCTTGGTTTATGTTCTGTAGGCACTTGAAAAGAATGTATATTATACTTTTTTTGGGTGGAGTGTTCTATAAATGTCAATTAAGGCCTGTTGGTTGATGATATTACTGAGTTTTATACCCTTGCTCGTCTTCTGTGGAGATGTTTTATCAGTTTCTTAAAGAGAGTTTGTGAAGTCTCCAAATACAACTGTTGATTTATCTATTTGTCATTTTTGTTTGTTTGTTTGTTTGTTTTTTGCGATACGTGGGCCTCTCACTGCTATGGCCTGTCCCATTGCAGAGCACAGGCTCTGGACGCACAGGCCCAGCGGCCATGGCTCATGGGCCTAGCCACTCAGCAGCATGTGGGATCCTCCCGGACTGGGGCATGAACCCACGTCCCATGCATCGGCAGGTGGACTCCCTGTGCCACCAGGGAAGCCTTATTTCTCCTTTTTTAAAATTAATTTTATATTGGAGTATAGTTGCTTTACAATGTTGTGTTAGTTTCTACTGTACAGAAAAATGAATCAGTTATACACATACATATATCTCCTGTTGTTTGGATCTCCTTCCCATTTAGGTCACCACGGTGCACTAAGTATACTTCCCTGTGTTATACAGTATGTTCTCATTAGTTATCTATTTTATACATAGTATCAACAGTGTATATATGTCAATCTCAATCTCCTGATTCCTCCCACACACCCTTCCCCTTTGGTATCCATATATTTGTTCTCTATGTCTGTGTCTCTATTTCTGCTTTGCAAATAAGATCGTCTATACCATTTTTCTAGATTCCACATATACATGTTAATATATGATACTTGTTTTTCTCTTTCTGACTTCACTCTCCTTTCATTTCTGTCAAGTTTTGCTTTGTATATGTTGGTTCTGTTGTTTAGTGCATATGGATTTAGGATTGCTGTGTCTTCTTGGAGGATGACTTTTTTATCATTATATTATGTCTTTATCTGTCTCTGGTAATTTTACTTGCTCTGAAGTCTATTTTCTCTGATTGCTGATATTAATTTATCCACTTCTGTTTTCCTTTGATTTATATTTTTATGATATAACTTTTTATATCCTTTTACTCTTGACTTGCCTGTATCATAATATTTGAAGTTAATTTCTTATAGGTAGTGTATTGCTGGACCATGTTTTCTAATCCACTCTGAGAATCTTTGTCTTTTAGTCAATGTATTTAAGCCATTCACAGTTAATGTAATTATTAAGTTAGGGTTTAATTCTGCTGTTTTACATTTTTGTTTTGTGTTTGTTCTTCTGTTTTCTTTTTCCTGCATTCCATGGGGTAGTTGAACATTTTTTTAAAATTTCTACTTTGATTTATTGATAGTATTCTTGAGTATATTACTTTGTATAGCTTATTTTGGTAATATTTCTAGATATTAGATTATATATCTATACACACACACAGACACACACACACACACACACACACACAGGCACACCTCAGAGATATTTTGAGTTCAGTTCCAGATCACCAAAATAAAGCAAATATCACAATAAAGAAAGTTACACAAATTTTTTGGCTTCCCAGTGCATAGAAAAGTTATGTTTACACTATACTGTAATCTATTATGTGTGCAATAGTATTATGTCTGGAAAACTATGTACATATTTTAACTAAAAAAACTTTATTGCTAAAAAATTCTAACCATCATCTGAGTCTTCAGCTAGTCATAGTTGTAACATCAAAGACCACTGCTCACAGATCACCATAACAAATATAATAATAAACAAAAAACTTGAAATGTTGTGAGAATTACCAAAATGTGATACGGAGGTGAGGTGAGCAAGTACTGTTGGAAGAATGGCACTAACAGACTTGCTCAATGCAAGATTGCCACAAACCTTCAATTTGTTAAAAAAAAAACACAATATCTGCAAAGCACAATATAGTGAAGCATAATAAAATGAGGTATGCCTGTATATATATATATCTATATATATCTATATATATCTATCTATCTATATATATATATATATATCTTATTATAGTGTACTGGTGCTGTCATTTCACCAGTTCAAGTAAAATATAATAAACTAACCTCATTTTATATCCCATTACCCTTCCTTGTTTATAAAATAGTTGTCTTAATTATTTCCATCATATACATTTAGAACTGCCTCAGTCAGTATTACAATTTTTGCTTCAATCCTCAAACATGATTTAGAAAACTCAAGAGCAGGAGGCAAGCTTATTGCATTTATCCATATTTTTGCTTGTTGTGCCCTTTCTTCATTTCTGATGTGTCAAGTTTCTTTCGTTCTCATTTCCTTTCTGTTTAGAGAACTTTGTTTAACCATTTCTTTTTTTAATTTAACCTCTTTATTGGAGTATAGTTGCTTTACAATGGTGTGTTAGTTTCTGCTTTATATCAAAGTGGATCAGCTATACATATACATACATCCCCATATCTCCTCCCTCTTGCGTCTCCTTCCCTCCCTCCCTATCCCACACCTCTGTGTGGTCACAAAGCACCAAGCTGATCTCCCTGCGCTGTGCAGCTGCTTCCCACTAGCTATCTATTTTACATTTGGTAGTATATATAAGTCCATACCACTCTCTCGCTTCGTCTCAGCTTACCCTTCCCCCTCCCTGTGTCCTCAAGTCCATTCTCTACGTCTGTGTCTTTACTCCTGTCCTGCCCCTAGGTTCTTCAGAACCATTTCTTTTTGATTCCATATATATGTGTTAGCATATGGTATTTGTTTTTCTCTTTCTGACTTACTTCACTCTGTATGACAGACTCGAGGTCCATCCACCTCACTACAAATAACTCAATTTCATTTCTTTTTATGGCTGAGTAATATTCCATTGTGTATATGTGCCACATCTTTTTCATCCATTCATCTGTCAATGGACACTTAGGTTGCTTCCATGTCCTGGCTATTGTAAATAGAGATGCAATGAACATTGTCATACATGACTATTTTTGAATTATGGTTTTCTCAGGGTATATGCCCAGTAGTGGGATTGCTGGGACGTATGATAGTTCTATTTTTAGTTTTTTAAGGAACCTCCATACTGTTCTCCATAATGGCTGTATCAACTTACATTCCCACTAACAGTGCAAGAGGTTCCCTTTTCTCCACACCCTCTCCAGCATCTATTGTTTGTAGATTTTTTGATGGTAGCCATTCTGACTGGTGTGAGGTGATACCTCATTGTTGTTTTGATTTGCATTTCTCCAATGATTAGTGATGTTGAGCATCCTTTCATGTGTTTGTTGGCAATCGGTATATCTTCTTTGGAGAAATGTCTATTTAGGTCTTCTGCCCATTTTTGGATTGGGTTGTTTGTTTTTTTGATATTGAGCTGCATGAGCAGCTTGTAAATTTTGGAGATTAATCCTTTGTCAGTTTCTTCATTTGCAAATATTTTCTCCCATTCTGAGGGTTGTCTTTTGGTCTTGTGTATGATTTCCTTTGCTGTGCAAAAGCTTTTAAGTTTCATTAGGTCTCATTTGTCTATTTTTGTTTTTATTTCCATTTCTCTAGGGGGTGGGTCAAAAAGGATCTTGCTGTGATTTATGTCATAGAGTGTTCTGCCTATGTTTTCTTCTAAGAGTTTTATAGTGTCTGGCCTTACATTTAGGTCTTTAATCCATTTTGAGTTTATTTTTGTGTATGGTGTTAACAAGTGTTCTAATTTCATTCTTTTACATGTAGCTGTCCAGTTTTCCCAGCACCACTTACTGAAGAGGCTGTCTTTTCTCCATTGTATACTCTTGCCTCCTTTATCAAAAATAAGTTGACCATAAGTGCGTGGGCTTATCTCTGGGCTTTCTATCCTGTTCTACTTATCTATATTTCTGTTTTTGTGCCAGTACCATACTGTCTTGATTACTGTAGCTTTGTAGTATAATCTGAAGTCCAGGAGCCTGATTGCTCCAGCTCTGTTTTTCTTTCTCAAGATTGCTTTGGCTATTCGGGGTCTTTTGTGTTTCCATACAAATTGCAAACTTTTTTGTTCTAGTTCTGTGAAAAATGCCAGTGGTAGTTTGATAGGGATTGCATTGAATCTGTAGATTGCTTTGGGTAGTATAGTCATTTTCACAATGTTGATTCTTCCAATCCAAGAACATGGTATATCTCTCCATCTGTTTGTATCATCTTGATTTCTTTCATCAGTGTCTTATGGTTTTCTACATACAGGTCTTTTGTCTCCTTAAGTAGGTTTATTCCTAAGTATTTTATTCTTTTTGTTGCAATGGTAAATGGGAGTGATTCCTTAATTTCTCTTTCAGATTTTTCATCATTAGTGTATAGGAATGCCAGAGATTTCTGTGCATTAATTTTGTATCCTGCTACTCTACAAAATTCATTGATTAGCTCTAGTAGTTTTCTGGTAGCATCTTTAGGATTCTCTATGTATAGTATCATGTTATCTGCAAACAGTGACAGCTTTACTTCTTCCTTTCTGATTTGGATTCCTTTTATTTCTTTTTCTTCTCTGATTGTTGTAGCTAAAACTTCCAAAATTATGTTGAATAATAGTGGTGAGAGTGGGAAACCTTGTCTTGTTCCTGATCTTAGAGGAAATGGTTTCAGTTTTTCACCATTGAACTATATTGGCTGTAGGTTTTTCATATATGGACTTTATTATGTTGAGGTAAGTTCCCTCTATGCCTACTTTCTGGAAGGTTTTTATCATAAATGGGTGTTGAATTTTGCTGAAAGCTTTTTCTGAATCTATTGAGATGATCATATGGTTTTTCTCCTTCAATTTTTTAATATGGTTTATCACATTGATTGATTTGTGTATACTGAAGAATCCTTGCATTCCTGGGATAAACCCCACTTGATCATGGTGTATGATCCTTTTAGTGCATTGATAGATTCTTGTTTAATCATTTCTTTAGCATAGGTTTGGTGGTGAGAAATTCTCTTAGTTTTCCTTCCTTTGAGAATGTTTGGATTTTTCCTTCATTCCTGAAGGATATTTTCACTGGGTATAGGATGCTGGGTTTGCAGTTACTTTCTTTCAACTCTTGGAAATTATTATGCTACCTCTTTCTGGCCTCCATGGTTTCTGATGAGAAATAGTCATTCTAATTGCTACTTCCTTTTATGCATTATGCCTTTCTGTCTGACTTCAAGATTTTTTTCTTTGTTTTTTATTTCAGAAGTTTAATTGTGATATGTCTTGGTGTGGATTTTTTTGGTATTTATCCTGTTTGGGGTTCACTCACCTTCTTGAACCTGTAGGTTTATGCCCCTTGCCAAATTTGGGATGTTTTCAGTCATTATTTCTTCAAGTATTTTTTTCAACCTGGCCATCTTTCTCCTCTCCTTCTGGGACTCTGATGACACAAATGTTAAAACTTGTTGTAGTCCCACAGGTCTCTGAGCCTATGTTCTAACAGAGATTCTTAAGAACCTTACATCCATAAACCCCAAACCAGGCCACTATGCAAAATGATCAATTATGACCAATTAGAGTTCATTCTAGGAATATAAGCCTGGGTTTTCTTTAGAAATTATTAATGAAGATCATTTTATCAAGATGTTAAAGAAGAAAAATGATGTGATCATTCTGACTGATGCCAAAACAAACATTTGGTAAAAATTCAGCACATTTTTTATTAAAGAAAAATAAATATAAAACAAATCAGTATAATACTCATAGCAAGGTGGCAATATTAATAGATGGAAATATTTTAATTTGATAAGGTATATCCAATAGAAATATTGCAAGTATTATAGTCAATGATGAAGATTTAGAAGTATTCTCTTTAAGGTAAGAACAAGAGAAGACAGGATTATTAGTGCCACCTTTTATCATTATTCTGGAGTTACTGCATAATGCAACAAGACATTGAAGAATGGTACAATTATTGGAAAGGAAGAGATAAAACTATTATTATTTGGAAATATAATAATTGTCTCCCTAAAAATCCAAGAAAAACCATGTAAAAATGATTTTAACTAAGGGGTGTGGATGTAAAATCAACATACAAAACCTAGCAACTTCATTATAGATTAACAATGACTCCATAGAAAATGCAGTGCAAAAAAGCTGCCATTCGCAATAGCAACAAGATACATAGCAGTAGACCTAATGGTATGTAGGTCTACTACATAGACCTACAGACCTACATGTATGAGATTCACATAAAAGAAGATAAAACTTTACTGAAAAACTGAAGGAAATGCTAAATAGAGACATACCATAATTTGAAAGGAAAGACTTGAAACTGTAAGGAGGGCAATTCTCCAGAAATTTAATTTGTAAATGCAAATAAATGTCAATCAAAAGCTTAAAATGATACTTTATGAAATTTGAAAGGATTATTCTAAAGTTTACTTAGCAAGGAAATTATACATGATGTCACCAAGAAAAGAATTTTAAGAAGGAGACCCATGAAGGAGTTTTGCCTACCAGATATTAACAAATTTTATAATGTCATAGCAATTTTAACACTTCGGTGTTGGTACTAAAGTAGACAAGTTTATAAAAGACTATAGCAACAAACCAAGGGACATTGTAATTGACAGTCTTTTTTACCCCTTCTAAGGGCCTTGGATTGAACTTGACACCCCTTGTCAGCACCAGGAAAGATAGAGCGTAAATCAAGCAGTTTTCAATTGCTCCAATTCCTGACCAGTGCCCATATGCTATGGGGAGAATGAGTTCTGCTGTCTTCCGTGCAGAAATGCTGGTAGGGAAAACAGATGAGGCAACAGGTGAATTTGAAAATCCTGACCAAGTCAGAAGGAAAATAGTAGGTATATGCAGTATTCCAGACTTCTAAGTACCACCAAAGTCCATCTACTTGTAAATTCGGTCTTTGTTTACTGTCCAACCCAAATGTGTTCAGTACTTTCCCCAAGGTAAAAGTGACTAAACTACACAGAAATGTGTTCTTTGTTAGAGTTCATTGGATTTTTTCAGTGGTCTTCTTATTAATTATAATATAGTTATGAATGAAGAAGATTGCCTCTAATCAGAGTGGACATACCTAAGAGTGGACATTTTCCCTAGGTAGTGCCTGCTCTTGGCTCAGTCTTCTGTGTTTGAAAGTATACTACATCATGTGGTCTTCTCCCTCTTTATCTTATTTCTGTCATTCAACTACATCTTGATACCAGGCAACTACACAGAGTGACTGAAAGCAACCATGTCCAAAAAAATGTGTTTCCCCTTGTTGAAAGGCTCATTCATCCAAATGCAAGCATATGCATTTCACTACGTACTACTGTAATTTTAATTCTAATACAGTAATACTTCTTCAATTTATCAGGTTCCCTTCATAAGAGAAGTTAGTATATGATTAATATGTCATTTAAAAAGTAGTGGAGAAAGGAGACTATTTAATAAATGATGTTGGGACAATGGATTATTATTTTTTAAGTTAGATTACTCCCTCAGACAATAGTCAAGATTAATTCTAGATGGACTAAAGAAAATACATATCAAAAACAAAAATTTAAAGTTTCAAAAATATAGGAGAACAGTTTTACAATCTTTGAATGGTGTACATTCAAAGATTGTACATTCAAAGGTAGTACAGTATTCTACCATAGAAAATGGAGACCACACTAGTTATTTTAAGCAGGAAAGAATTTAATGTAGAAAATTAGTTGCTTCCAAAATCTACAAAAAGGACTGGATATGTGGTTAGGACTTTCCATAAACTGTCTCATTTAATGCTCACAACAGTTCAAGATCTGGGTACCACTGTAACAGATCCCTCCTTTAAGAGCTCAGACTAAGTCTTAAAAAGCATTAGTGATTTTTCCCAAAGTTATATGGCTAGTAAGTTGTAGAAGTAAGATTTGAACCTAGGCTGTCTGATTCCAGAGCAAACGACCACTATTCCATGACCTTCCTGCTATGAAGATGTCATAAACAATAATAAAAACAAGTGACAGATCAGGAGGAAATATTTGCAATCTATATAACAAATATAAGATTTATATCAATGATATAGAAATAACAACTACTAATCAGCAGGAAAAAGGCATTACCTGATAGAAAAATGGGTAAAATATTTCAACGAACAATAAACACAATGCTCAATAAAGACATTAAAAAAAAACCCTCAACATTGTTAGTAACTCAGTAAATTCAAATTAAGCAAGTAAATGTAATTTAAAGTAATATTGACATGGCAGCCTTTTACTCTTTAGATTATCAAATTAAAAATATTTTTAATATCCAATGTGCATGTGCATATAGGCAAATAGCCACTGTTGATATGTTTTTGATTAGAATGAAAGCTAGAAAAGCCTTTTTGGAAGGGAAATTTGAAATATAGATCAAAAGGTAAGATTTTAAATGTTTATAATTCGTCTCAGTTATTCTGCTCCTCGGAATCTCTCCTAAGGAAATAAGTCCATTCTATCCACATGGATTTAGCATTATTTAAAATAGGCAAATTGAAAACAATATAAATGACATATAATTGGGGAATGGTCAAAGAAGTAATGGCCCATCCATAGTCTACTAGTCAGAATTCTCCAGAGAAAAAGCCAATATAAATCTCTTTACATATAAATATATATATAGATTTAATATAAGGAATTGGATCACATGGTTAAAGAGGCTGACAAGTCCTCAGATCTGTAGTCAGCAAGCTGGACAACCAGGAGAGGTGAGGGTGTATTTCCAGTCTGGAAACTGACAGGCTTGAGACTCATAAAGGCAGGTAAAAAAACAATATCCCAGCTTGAAAGCAGCCAGGCAGAAGGAATGCTCTCTTACTCTGCCATTTTGTTCTATTCAGGCCTTCAACTAACCAGATGGGGCCCATCCACATTGGGGAGGACAATCTGCTTTACTCAGTCTACTGATTCACTGAAAATAATATTTGACCAAATATCTGAGCAACCCATGGCCCAGTCAAGTTGACAGAGAAAATTAACCATCACACATAGTATAAAATGTTATATGATCTCTAAGAAGAGTGAAGTAGGTCTGTATATTTTGAATTGGAAAGATCTCTAAGATTCATTGTTAAATGAAAAAAAAATCACTGAATAATAATACAGTGTTATTCTTGTATACGTATGTTTATTTTATATATTTGATATATGTACATATTTAAGTGTAAGAAAAAGTCTTAGAATCTTATTACTTTGAACTCACTAAGTGTCATACAACAGACACTCATTTCTCTCTAACCCAGCAAATTTGAATTCTGGTAAGTGGGATCCAGAGCTTAAACAACATCAGTTTGTTTAAGGACCTTCCACCTTTCCAGACCTTAGCTCTTCTTCCTTGTGTGTGATTTTTCAAAGCTGAGGAAGGTGACCACTGACAGTTCCAGGTTTATACATGAGAAAATCCTTCTTGGTAATCTAAAGCCACACCCCATACAGACCTAAATGCATTCTGCTATCTTATCCACTAATACTAATTTATTTCCAATTAAGGATGAACCCTAAGCAGCTCTCTGATAAATACCTTACAAGGCAAATGAACATGATGATAGTCACTGATTGTGCAACACAACAGTGTACAAGACTCTAGGCAATAATGCTCAGAAGATAGACCCAGGCACTAGTAATAGCTAAGGGGCTTCCTCAACAAGCCAGCTGATGTGGAGGAAGGCCCTCTGCATAACTTCCTGCTGAAAGACATTCATAAACTGTAGGCTTCGAGTGAGGGTGAGCCTAAGAGATCATTGCAAGCCCTTGCTGCTAACTAAAAATGATGGGGACCATAGAGCAAGGCACAATATCTTGTGTCCCTCCAGACATCCCACCAGAACTGTTTTCCTGACTTCTGAATTGTACTAAGTTCCCTGTTACATTAGGAATCTAGATGCTCGGTGTTTGCTGGTTGGTCTTCATTTTAATCATTCTCTGGCTACTACCCACGTTCAAAAGATTAGGCATGAAACTGTTCTCTCATAAGAGAGTTGAGATTATCAAAGAAACTCATCCTTACACCAGAATATAACTTTAAAATCACATTGAACAGAACCAAGCTGAGCTTTTAAGTAGAGATATAAAATACATGTTAAAACAAGGAGGAAGACCCACCCTCTAAGACTGAGGAAGAAACAGCCTTGCCCCCTCGGCCTGTGGTAGGAGTGCCAACTCCGATCATCTCTATATCACCTTGGGGGTCCTTCTTCCTTTTTCTTGAAGTATAAAATGTGCTCTCAGCCAAATAACTCTATTGTGCTATCTTGCTCCCTTTGGTCCAAACTGGCAGTGTTTCTGATGGTATCAACCCGTCTTTATTCCTGGCTTCTGCTGAGATGGCTGATTAAATCCATGGTTCATACTCATACTAATCTCCTTATCAAATTGTTGTTCAGCCACACCCTCAACATTTTTTCAAAACATGCCTTCTCAGTTTTTGCAACATGGATAGGCTGAGAATTTTCCGTAACTCCACCTCTGGTTCCTTTTGGCTTAACAACTCCTTCAATTTATCTCTCTCCTCTCACATTTTACTATAAGGAGTGAGGAGTAAACAAGCTGGTCCTTCAGCACTTTGCTTAGAAATCTCCTCAGCTAAATATCCAATTCATTTCCTCTCAAGTTCTACCTTCCACAAAGCATTAGAACACAATTCAGCCAAGTCCTTGCCACTTTATTACTAGGATTGCCCTTCCTCCAGTTTCTGATAAACCTTTTCATTTCCATTTGAGACCTCACCAGAGTGGCTTTTCATGTCATTGTATCTACAGTCAATTGAAGGCAATCTAGGCTTTTCTAGCATGCACCTCAAAACTCTTCTGGCCTCTATCACCCAGTTCCAAAGCCATTTCCACATTTTTAGGTATTTGTTATAGCAGCACCCCACTTCTTGGTACCAAAATCTATACTAGTCAGCGGGCTGCCAGAACAAGGAGTCTTCCATGGTTCCTAGAAGAATACCACAGGCTGAGTGGCTTACAAACAGAAATTTATTTTCTCACTGTTCTGGAGGCTACAAATGCCAGATCAAGGTCCAGTAGAGTCACTTTCTGATGAGACCTCTCTTTCTGGGTTGCAGACAGCTGCCTTCTCGCTATGTCTTTCTTCACAGGGCTTTTTATCAGCATGGAGTGGCTGATAAAAAGCCACCATGGGGTGGGGGGGATGGAGAAGGAGTTTGTTTTCTGGTGTCTCTTTTTACGAGGACAATAATTCTATCAGATTAAGGCCCCACCCTCCACACTTATGACCTCATTTAACGTGAAGTACTTCCTTTCCTTAGCTACACTGGGATTTAGGGCTTCTAATTATGAATTTTGGAGGCAAACCAACATTCAGTACATAATGCATGGCCATACTCTGGACTTGGCCAATAGCTGGCATGAAGCTGCCACACACACACACACGCACACACACACACACACACACATATTCACTCTTATAAGGTAATTTTTTAAACTAAAAAGATATTTCCAAGGGTAATATTTTAAACGAAAAGATATTTCTAAAAAGATATATAGTACATACATTCTTTCTATAGGATTTCGTAGTTTACTTGATCATTACTCTGCTGTTTTCTTCCTTACTTTTTTATTATTATAAAACGCATCACAATGCATATCTCTGTAGCAAAATCTTTGTGCACCTCCGTAATTATTTTCTTAGAACAAATTCTCAGGAGTAGAGTTATATCTACATCAAAGGGTAAGTTTTTAAAAGCTTTTGATACATATTCCCCCAAAAGCCCTCCAGAAAGTTGTATTAACTCTCCCACCACCAGTATATAATGGCTGGTTCTCGTCAACAGCACCCTCTCTGGTTACTAGAAAACATCTTTGCCAAATTGGTACATGGGAATGGGTATTCGGTTGTTTCTATTAGCATATATTTTCTCACCCCCTTCCTTCCCTCCACCCTTTCTTTCTTCCGTTCATTTCCTCCCTTTGTTTTTTCTTTTTCCTTCTCTCCATCTATCCCTTTCTTCCTCCCTTCCTTCATTCTTTCCCTCTTTCCCTTCCTTTCTTTTTCCCTCCCTCTTTTCCTTCCTTCTTTTCTTCCAAGGTTGGAAATTTTTATATGTGCAACCAATTTATTGAGCAAATAACCCCAATAGGGTATAAGCAAAAGCAATTTTATTCATTTCTCTACTGTCCATTCAAACCACTGCAGACACATTCTTCTAGGAACCATGGAAGACTCCTTTAGCAGGTTCTATAACATCTCAAACAGTTCTTCTGTCACTCCCTGTTCCAAGAGCAGCTTCATAGAACAAATTAAAATCTCCAATCCAGTGCCATATCATATAACTCTATGTACTCCTTTCCTCTCTAAAACTTCACCTTCCTCACCTTGGAATTGCTCTAGGTTTGGAAGTCTGCAATAAGGAGAAAGGTGTGTCTGGTTTCCCACCTTGTAAACTTTAAAAGTAAAGTTTTTAGTAAAAGGTACAGTTTGTTTTGTACTTTTAATGGATGAGTAAAAAGTAGTTTGTCTCAAACGTGGTCTCCCCATGACTCCAGAGGAGCCAGACATGACCTAAGTGCTGATTTTCTCCTGATCTCCTCAGAGGTGCCCTGCTGGGCTCCCTTCTCATGGACTGTGCCTCTTCACTGGCTGGCCTCTTATGTGCCTCACCTCCCTCTGCATCCAAATCCACCTTCTGATAAGGTTGTCCAGCTTCTGGCAAGAAGCTCACTTGGATGGAGTCTTTTACAAAAATTCTTTTGTTCCTTCCCTTGGATTTATTCAACCCACAGGCACACCCTACTGTTGCTGGAATAAACTAGCTCCTGATATGTCTTTTCACTCTGTGTGCTCTGGACACAACTCTCCACCTTTAGTATTCTCAGACGCATGAAATCCAGTTCCCGTGTTACTGCAGGCTTAGGGGACCTTACTTCATGCTGAGAAATTCCATTAAAGGCCCTCCCAAATGGCTGGAGATGAGGAGGAAGAGTGAGATAAAGGAGGAGGGGAAAGCATAGTACACTGACAACTCTTATCTACTGGCCTCTTCAGCCTCTGCTTTTTTATAGCCTGGAGGTGGTTGATCACCTGAGCTTGCAGCATAGATTTAACAATCATGTAGCATGTCTAGCATTGCTTTGGAATCTGAGGATCCTTGGCACCTGCTTTTTTATTCATTCCATTTTAACATTGTTGTGTATATTTCTTTTTGGCCATTTGATTTTTTCTTTTGTGGGTTGCCTATTTTTTTATCCATTGCCCATATTTCTATAGCAATTTTTTTCTTTCTAGTTTGCGGGAGTTCTTATACAAGAGGTATTGTCTATGTGCTGCAAATATATATATACTATTATATATGTTATAAATAAAAGAAAAATTTTGCTAACCATTTAGCTATTTCAGATGATTGATTCTGTACACCAAATTTAAGGAAGATGCCATTTAGAGCAAGATTTTAAGGAAATATAAGCAACAGGCTTTTCTCATTATCAACTGAAAATATCATCGTTTATTCATCTAATCCTAAATTTCTTATTCTGCTTTAAAAAGTATCCCTTTTTTTCCCTCTCATGTACATATCAAAATCTTGTCCAAAATGGTCTTAGGTTGACAACTTCCTTACCTGTCAGCATTAATTGTCATGTACTGGCCTCTAATTGCTGTTATAAAGGAGCCTTATCTTTAGGCTTCTTAAACTAATCTGAGGGATTTACATTTCTTGTACCTTCTTTGCACATGAGGGAACTACTTTCTCTGCAAGAAGCTTCTCTATGTGCCAAGTGGTCCCTCGCAATAAGAAAAAGAGATTCTTCTGTTTGAGATATTTAGCCATGAATGCATAGCAGTAGAAAGAACTTTTTTTTAAATTTTTTTTAACATCTTTATTGGGGTATAATTGCTTTACAATGGTGTGTTAGTTTCTGCTTTATAACAAAGTGAATCAGTTATACATATACATATGTTCCCATATCTCTTCCCTCTTGCGTCTCCCTCCCTCCCACCCTCCCTATCCCACCCCTCCAGGCTGTCACAAAGCACCAAGCCCATATCCCTGTGCCATGCGGCTGCTTCCCACTAGCTATCTACCTTACTACGCTTGTTAGTGTGTATATGTCCATGACTCTCTCTCGCCCTGTCACAGCTCACCCTTCCCCCTCCCCATAACCTCAAGTCCGTTCTCTAGGAGGTCTGCGTCTTTATTCCTGCCTTACCCCTAGGTTCTTCATGAAATTTTTTTTTCTTAAATTCCATATATATGTGTTAGCATACGGTATTTGTCTTTTTCTTTCTGACTTACTTCACTCTGTATGACAGACTCTAGGTCTATCCACCTCATTACAAATAGCTCAATTTCGTTTCTTTTTATGGCTGAGTAATATTCCATTGTATATATGTGCCACATCTTCTTTATCCATTCATCCGATGATGGGCACTTAGGTTGTTTCCATCTCCGGGCTATTGTAAATAGAGCTGCAATGAACATTTTGGTACATGACTCTTTTTGAATTTTGGTTTTCACAGGGTATATGCCCAGTAGTGGGATTGCTGGGTCATATGGTAGTTCTATTTGTAGCTTTTTAAGGAACTCCATACTGTTCTCCATAGTGGCTGAACCAATTCACATTCCCACCAGCAGTGCAAGAGTGTTCCCTTTTCTCCACACCCTCTCCAGCATTTATTGTTTCTAGATTTTTTGATGATGGCCATTCTGACTGGTGTGAGATGATATCTCATTGTAGTTTTGATTTGCATTTCTCTAATGATTAATGATGTTGAGCATTCTTTCATGTGTTTGTTGGCAGTCTGTATATCTTCTTTGGAGAAATGTCTATTTAGGTCTTCTGCCCATTTTTGGATTGGGTTGTTTGCTTTTTGTTATTGAGCTGCATGAGCTGCTTGTAAATTTTGGAGATTAATCCTTTGTAGGTTACTTCATTTGCAAATATTTTCTCCCATTCTGAGGGTTGTCTTTTGGTCTTGTTTATGGTTTCCTTTGCTGTGCAAAAGCTTTGAAGTTTCATTAGGTCCCATTTGTTTATTTTTGTTTTTATTTCCATTACTCTAGGAGGTGGGCCAGAAAGGATCTTGCTGTGATTTATGTCATAGAGTGTTCTGCCTATGTTTTCCTCTAAGAGTTTGATAGTTTCTGGCCTTACATTTAGGTCTTTAATCCATTTTGAGCTTATTTTTGTGTATGGTGTTAGGGAGTGATCTAATCTCATACTTTTACATGTACCTGTCCAGTTTTCCCAGCACCACTTATTGAAGAGGCTGTCCTTTCTCCACTGTACATTCCTGCCACCTTTATCAAAGATAAGGTGTCCATATGTGCATGGGTTTATCTCTGGGCTTTCTATCCTGTTCCATTGATCTATCTTTCTGTTTTTGTGCCAGTACCATATCGTCTTGATAACTGTAGCTTTGTAGTATAGTCTGAAGTCAGGGAGCCTGATTCCTCCAGTTCCTTCTTCCGTTCTCAAGATTGCTTTGGCTATTCGGGGTCTTTTGTGTTTCCATACAAATTGCAAACTTTTTTGTTCTAGTTCTGTGAAAAATGCCAGTGGTAGTTTGATAGGGATTGCATTGAATCTATAGATTGCTTTGGGTAGTAGAGTCATTTTCACAATGTTGATTCTTCCAATCCAAGAACATGGTATATCTCTCCATCTATTTGTATCATCTTTAATTTCTTTCATCAGTGTCTTATAATTTTCTGCATACAGGTCTTTTGTCTCCTTAGGTAGGTTTATTCCTAGATATTTTATTCTTTTTGTTGCAATGGTAAATGGGAGTGTTTTCTTGATTTCACTTTCAGATTTTTCATCATTAGTATATAGGAATGCCAGAGATTTCTGTGCATTAATTTTGTATCCTGCCACTTTACCAAATTCATTGATTAGCTCTAGTAGTTTTCTGGTAGCATCTTTAGGATTCTCTATGTATAGGATCATGTCATCTGCAAACAGTGATAGCTTTACTTCTTCTTTTCTGATTTGGATTCCTTTTATTTCCTTTTCTTCTCTGATTGCTGTGGCTAAAACTTCCAAAACTATGTTGAATAAGAGTGGTGAGAGTGGGCAACCTTGTCTTGTTCCTGATCTTAGTGGAAATGCTTTCAGTTTTTCACCATTGAGGATGATGTTTGCTGTGGGCTTGTCATATATGGCCTTTATTATGTTGAGGAAAGTTCCCTCTATGCCTACTTTCTGCAGGGTTTTTATCATAAATGGGTGTTGAATTTTGTCAAAGCTTTCTCTGCATCTATTGAGATGATCATATGGTTTTTCTCCTTCAATTTGTTAATGTGGTTTATCACATTGATAGATTTGCGTACATTGAAGAATCCTTGCATTCCTGGAATAAACCCCACTTGATCATGGTGTATGATCCTTTTAATGTGCTGTTGGATTCTGTTTGCTAGTATTTTGTTGAGGATTTTTGCATCTATGTTCATCAGTGATATTGGCCTGTAGTTTTCTTTCTTTGTGACAGCCTTGTCTGGTTTTGGTATCAAGGTGATGGTGGCCTCGTAGAAGGAGTTTGGGAGTGTTCCTCCCTCTGTTATATTTTGGAAGAGTTTGAGAAGGATAGGTGTTAACTCTTCTCTAAATGTTTGATAGAATTCACCTGTGAAGCCATCTGGTCCTGGGCTTTTCTTTGTTGGAAGATTTTTAATCACAGTTTCAATTTCAGTGCTTGTGATTGGTCTGTTCATATTTTCTATTTCTTCCTGATTCAGTCTTGGCAGGTTGTGCATTTCTAAGAATTTGTCCATTTCTTCCATATTGTCCATTTTATTGGCATAGAGTTGCTTGTAGTAATCTCTCATGATCTCTTTTATTTCTGCAGTGTCAGTTGTTACCGCTCCTTTTCCATTTCTAATTCTATTGATTTGAGTCTTCTCCCTTTTTTTCTTGATGAGTCTGGCTAGTGGTTTATCTATTTTGTTTATCTTCTCAAAGAACCAGCTTTTAGTTTTATTGATCTTTGTTATTGTTTCCTTCATTTCTTTTTCATTTATTTCTGATCTGATTTTTATGATTTCTTTCCTTCTGCTAGCTTTGGGGTTTTTTTGTTCTTCTTTCTCTAATTGCTTGAGGTGCAAGGTTCGGTTGTTTATTCGAGATGTTTCCTGCTTCTTAAGGTGGGCTTGTATTGCTATAAACTTCCCCCTCAGAACTGCTTTTGCTGCATCCCACAAGTTTTGGGTCGTTGTGTCTCCATTGTCATTTGTTTCTAGGTATTTTTTGATTTCCTCTTTGATTTCTTCAGTGATCACTTCATTATTAAGTAGTGTATTGTTTAGCCTCCATGTGTTTGTATTTTTTACAGATCTTTTCCTGTAATTGATATCTAGTCTCATGGCATTGTGGTCAGAAAAGATACTTGATACAATTTCAATTTTCTTAAATTTACCAAGGCTTGATTTGTGACCCAAGATATGATCTATCCTGGAGAATGTTCCATGAGCACTTGAGAAAAATGTGTATTCTGTTGTTTTTGGATGGAGTGTCCTATAAATATCAATTAAGTCCATCTTGTTTAATGTATCATTTAAAGCTTGTGTTTCCTTATTTATTTTCATTTTGGATGATCTGTCCATGGGTGAAAGTTGAGTGTTTAAGTCCCCTACTATGAATGTGTTACTGTCGATTTCCCCTTTTATGGCTGTTAGTATTTGCCTTATGTATTGAGGTACTCCTATGTTGGGTGCATAAATATTTACAATTGTTATATCTTCTTCTTGGATCGATCCCTTGATCATTATGTAGTGTCCTTCTTTGTCTCTTTTAATAGTCCTTATTTTAAAGTCTATTTTGTCTGATATGAGAATTGCTACTCCAGCTTTCTTTTGGTTTCCATTTACATGGAATATCTTTTTCCATCCCCTTACTTTCAGTCTGTACGTGTCTCTAGGTCTGAAGTGGGTCTCTTGTAGACAGCATATATATGGGTCTTGTTTTTGTATCCATTCAGCTAATCTGTGTCTTTTGGTGGGAGCATTTAGTCCATTTACATTTAAGGTAATTATCGATATGTATGTTCCTATTCCCATTTTCTAAATTGTTTTGGGTTCGTTATTATAGGTCTTTTCTTTCTCTTGTGTTTCTTGCCTAGAGAAGATCCTTTAGTATTTGTTGTAAAGCTGGTTTGGTGGTGCTGAACTCTCTCAGCTTTTGCTTGTCTGTAAAGGTTTTAATTTCTCCATCAAATCTGAATGAGATCCTTGCTGGGTAGAGTAGTCTTGGCTGCATGTTTTTCTCCTTCATCACTTTCAGTATGTCCTGCCACTCCCTTCTGGCTTGTAGGGTTTCTGCTGAGAGATCAGCTGTTAACCTTATGGGGATTCCCTTATGTGTTATTTGTTGTTTTTCCCTTGCTGCTTTTAATATGCTTTCTTTGTATTTAATTTTTGACAGTTTGATTAATATGTGTCTTGGCGTATTTCTCCTTGTATTTATCCTGTATGGGACTCTCTGTGCTTCCTGGACTTGATTAACTATTTCCTTTCCCATATTAGGGAAGTTTTCAACTATAATCTCTTCAAATATCTTCTCAGTCCCTTTCTTTTTCTCTTCTTCTTCTGGAACCCCTATAATTCGAATGTTGGTGCGTTTAATGTTGTCCCAGAGGTCTCTGAGACTGTCCTCAGTTCTTTTCATTCTTTTTTCTTTATTCTGCTCTGCAGTAGTTATTTCCACTATTTTATCTTCCAGGTCACTTATCCGTTCTTCTGCCTCAGTTATTCTGCTATTGATCCCATCTAGAGTACTTTTAATTTCATTTATTGTGTTGTTCATCGTTGCTTGTTTCATCTTTAGTTCTTCTAGGTCCTTGTTAACTGATTCTTGCATTTTGTCCATTCTATTGTCCATTCTATCTCCAAGATTTCGGATCATCCTTACTATCATTATTCTGAATTCTTTTTCAGGTAAGCTGCCTATTTCCTCTTCATTTGTTAGGTCTGGTGCATTTTTATCTTGCTCCTTTATCTGCTGTGTGTTTTTCTGTCTTCTCATTTTGCTTATCTTACTGTGTTTGGGGTCTCCTTTTTGCAGGCTGCAGGTTCGTAGTTCCTGCTGTTTTTGATGTCTGTCCCCAGTGGCTAAGGTTGGTTCAGTGGGTTGTGTAGGTTTCCTGGTGGAGGGGACTAGTGCCTGTGTTGTGGTGGATGAGGCTGGATCTTGTCTCTCTAGTGGGCAGGTTCACATCTGGTGGTGTGTTTGGGGTGTCTGTGGCCTTATTATTATTTTAGGCAGCCTCTCTGCTAATGGGTGGGGTTGTGTTCCTGTCTTGCTAGTTGTTTGGCATAGGTTGTCCAGCACTTTGGCTTGCTGGTCGTTGAGTGAAGCTGGGTGCTGGTGTTAAGATGGAGGTCTCTGGGAGATTTTCGCCGTTTGATATTATGTGGAGCTGGGAGGTCTCTTGTTGACCAGTGTTCTGAAGTTGGCTCTCCTACCTCAGAGGCAGAGCCCTGACTCCTGGCTGGAGCACCAAGAGCTTTTCATCCACACGGCTCAGAATAAAAGGGAGAAAAAGTAGAGGGAATTAGTAGAAGTATGAGGAAAGAAAGAAGGAAAGGAGGGAAGGAAGGAAGGAAGAAAGAAAGAAAGAAGCAAAGAAGGAAAGAAAGGAGGGAGGGAGGGAGGGAGGAAGGAAGGAAGGAGGGAAAGAAGGAAAAAAGACAGAAAGAAAGAAGATACAGTAAAAATAAAATATAGTAAAATTATTGAATTAAAAAATTCTTATTTAGAAAAAAAAAAAAGGGACGGATAGAACCTTAGGACAAATGTTGGAAGCAAAGCTATACAGACAAAATCTTACACAGAAGCATACACATACACCCTCACTAAAAGAGGTAAAGGGGGAAAAATCATAAATCTTGCTGTCAGAGACCACCTCCTCAATTTGGGATGATTCGTTGTCTAAAGGAGGGAAGGAAGGAAGGAAAGAAAGAAAGAAAGAACGAAGGTAAAGTATAATAACGTTATTAAAATTAAAATTGATTATTAAGAAAAAAAATTTAAAAAAAAAACCATGGACGGATAGAACCCTAGGACAAATGGTGGAAGCAAGACTATACAGACAAGATCTCACTCAGAAGCATACACATATACATTCTCAAAAAGAGGAAAAGGGGAAAAAATCATAGATCTTGCTCCTAAAGTCCACTTCCTTAATTTGGGATGATCGGTTGTCTATTCAGGTATTCCACAGATGCAGGGTATATCAAGTTGATTGTGGAGCTTTAATCCGCTGTTTCTGAGGCTGCTGGGAGAGATTTCCCTTTCTCTTCTTTGTTCTCACAGCTCCCAGGGGCTCAGCTTTGGATTTGGCCCTGCCACTGCGTGTAGGTCGCTGGAGGGCGTCTGTTTTTTGCTCAGACAGGGCGGGGTTAAAAGAGCCGCTGATTCGCGGGCTCTGGTGCACTCAGGCCAGCGGGGAGGGAGGGGCACGGAGTGCGGGGCGGGCCTGCGGTGGCAAAGGCCGGCGTGACTTTGCATCAGCCTGAGGCCCGCTGTGCGTTCTCCCGGGGAAGTTGTCCCTGGATCCCAGGAACCTGGCAGTGGCGGGCTGCACAGGCTCCACGGAAGAGGGGTGTGGAGAGTGACCTGTGCTCGCACACAGGCCCCTCGGTGGCGGCAGCAGCAGCCTTATCGTCTCCCGCCCATCTCTGGGGTCCGCGCTTTCAGCCGCGGCTCGCGCCCGTCTCTGGGGTTCGCGCTTTTAGCCGCGGCTCGCGCCCGTCTCTGGAGCTCCTTTAAGCAGCGTTCTTAAACCCCTCTCCTCACGCACCAGGAAACAAAGAGGGAAGAAAAAGTCTCTTGCCTCTTCGGCAGGTGCAGACTTTTCCCCGGACTCCCTCCCGGCTAGCCGTGGTGCACTAACCCCTTCAGGCTATGTTCAAGCCGCCAACCCCAGTCCTCTCCCTGCGCTCCGACCGAAGCCCGAGCCTCAGAGCCTCAGCTCGCAGCCCCGCCCGCCCCGGCGGGTGAGCAGACAAGCCTCTCGGGCTGGTGAGTGCCGGTCGGCACCAATCCTCTGTGCGGGAATCTCCCTGCTTTGCCCGCCGCACCCCTGTTGCTGTGCTCTCCTCCGCGGCTCCGAAGCTCCCCCCTCCGCCCCCCGCAGTCTCCGCCCGCGAAGGGGCTTCCTAGTGTGTGGAAACTTTTCCTCCTTCACAGCTCCCTCCCACTGGTGCAGGTGCCGTCCCTATTCTTTTGTCTCTGTTTTTTCTTTTTTTTCTTTTGCCCTACCCAGGTACGTGGGGAGTTTCTTGCCTTTTGGGAGGTCTGAGGTCTTCTGCCAGCGTTCAGTAGGTGTTCTGTAGGAGTTGTTCCACGTGTATATGTATTTCTGGTGTATCTGTGGGGAGGAAGGTGATCTCCGCGTCTTACTCTTCCGCCATCTTCAAGGTCCCCCTCAGTAGAAAGAACTTTTATCTTTCCTAATCAGGAGATGACTTCTACTTACCTACACATCTCTTTCCAAGCTGGAAATTTGCTTTAATTTCTCAAATATATATAAAATTAATTCTTTACATATGAGATATTCCACAGTTTCACTAGAAGCTACGGGATGCAGAAGGAAGTTTCCAAGAACTTTCCTTGTAGAATGCAGACCTCCTCTAGCTATTCATTGTACATTCCTGAGAAGAATGAAGGAGAAGAGAAGGCTGGAAACCAGCCTAGTGTCCATGTTTCCTCATTTTAGCTTCATATCCATGACCTGGAGTTTTCCTAGAACTGCACCTTACTTAGACTTTTCCTAAGCACTCATATGTACTCCCTATTTGACCTAGCATGCCTAAGCTTATGGCAGGTCCTTACTGAATGACTAGACCTCAAGGACTAAACTTTGCCTGACCCTAGACTTGCACACATCAGGGGAGAAAAAAAGGATCCTGGCAGATTAGCAAGGAAAGTGGATGACAAAGATACTGAAAGATCCAGATGAGAAAAAAACTGAGGCCAAATGCCTGAGGAAAGACTCTGAGGGTTGCATTTTTCCCTCTCAAGTTTTATTCAGCCAGGAAGATACTATTAAATTCTGTATGCTTTACCTAATATTTCTATAAATCAGCTCAGTGGAAATTGTATGGAATAAGCAATTAAGAGTATGAACATTGAAATCAGGCAGACAGGCATCCTAGCTCTGGCTCGGCAAAGTCCTAGTTTTATACCTTGGGCAGGTAAACTTTAAGTCACAGTTTCTTTATTTGTAAATTGGCTATAATAATAGTACCTAGGTCAGAGCATTGTTGTAAGGGCTAGATGAGTGCCTAATAGAGTTTCCAGACACAGTGATTTCTTTATAAATCACACACACATACCCACACCTCACACTATCAGGTGTGCTTGATCAAATTCATATGACCCTAAGATCAAATCGCCAACCAGCATTCAGAAGAGTACTGTTAGACCTGAACAAATCTGGGTCTTCATTTTAAAATAGTCTCTCACTCCAGTGGTAACTCATGGAAAGAACGCTGTTAACTGGCATTTGCACCCTCTAAGCAAGCGATACTTGATCTTCACAGTGACCTGCCTCCTGATTCATCAACAATTTAATCCTGTCCATTTATTCCAGTGTCAAGTCAAGTATATTGTATTCTAAGATTTCTTTTCTAAATTGGTAACCCAAATAAAGTATTTTGGGTAATTTTCTGTAAAACTGAATACTTCTTAATTAAAGAGAACAACCTAGTCCATGATCAAGTCAAGAGTTATGTAGACCAACTGTCTATAGAAATCTTGCTATCACAACCTTTGGGGAAAAAGTAACTTCATTGTTGACAAACTGAATTACTTTCAACCTTGACGGCTCATACTTTCCATTAACTAAAAAATATTTCCATTTGATTGGATTTGACAGATACACCCTAAGCCATCCCAGGTCCCAAGGATCTCAGAATATCATGGGGGAGACAGACAGATCATTTAGAATTTCCATATAGTGTTATCAGTGCTATGATGGTCACAACAAGTATTAGAAGTGTCTTTACTTTCGTAATTTTTGTAATAAGAATAATCTGATAAGCCTTCAATTTTTAAAGTGCTTTTGGAGAAAAAATTCATATTTATGTTTAATCTGTTCCATTTTAGCCATCTATGATTATTTCAGGGCCACTAGATTAGATAAGTGACAGGCAGGTAACCCACAGCATGGATACGGTGTGTGTCTACCATCATGATTCCCATAAACTCCCCTGCAGAAAAGTTGTAGAAGGATTCTGGAAATAAGACACTGGTTTCCATCTCCCAGAATCAGGATGGTTTTGGGCACCTGAGCAGTCCAGTGATGTGTGAAGAAGGGGTTTCCATGGCACTACCCCCAGGCTGGGCTGGAGCTTCTACATCTGCAGGATGATGGGTGAGCCCCCAGCCTCCCACCTCCTCTGTCAGACCACCCACCACACTGAGGGGTCACGGCCTGTCTCTGGTCTGCCTCTCCTGCCAGACTATGGCGTTTCCAGAGGGCAATGACCGTATCCTGTTGATCTGCAGATCCCTGATGCCTGGCATAGCATCTGGCACACAGTGAGCACTCAATAAATGATCGTTGAAAGAATGAACAAATGTTATAGGCAAAGTGTATAATCCAGGGATTGTAATCAACTCCAAACTAATTCTTAGTCAATTCCTAGCTGTGGCTTATGGCCACATTAAACTTTGACTGATTTATGATGCCTTATTTAATACAATGACAAAAACAGACTTAATGAAGTAATAAATGAATTGTATTTTAGGCATGGTCAATGGTCAAACTAGGAATTAATTTAATTCAGAATTTTTCTTTTAATCATGAATACTATCACATGGAAGTATTTGAGGAGCTCAGATTCATGCTATAGAATTTAAACACACTTAAAATTCAAGCAGCTTTATTTACCAAAGCCCTTTAATTGAGAAACAGCCTCTTCTTCAGTTAAACATTTAGCTTCAGTAAATGTGGTTTATGAATTTACTCCCTGTTTTTAATTGCTGTAGATATTTATTTAACATTTGGTTTTATAGCCATTTAAGTAAACAGGTTTTCCTATAATAAATTGTGTATATTTGTTTTTATGGGAGTTTATCTTATACAATGCAATTAAAGGCTTCTATAGCAACTGGCTCTCAAAATGTATGGAAAATTACAATCCACAAAGACATTTGCTGTAGAAAGATGTGAGCAGATAGAAGTATATGAATTGAAAGGAATCAAAATTATTTTCTCCTTGGAACACTGATGGCATTTCTGTTATATTATTTGCAAACTGTCAAATGCTTTGAAAAAAAAAGGTAATTTATAGAATAGAATTCCCAAACCACATCCTCCTTCTCCCTTATCCCACCACCTCTCTGACCCTTAACCCTTAACCTAGTGCAGTCTCATCCCTGAACCCATGTGAGGATATTGTAGTCAAAGATGTATATGAGGATTAGCTTTTAGAGAAGTGGAAAACCTTACTATTTTCCATTTCTGGTAACTTAGGTGAGGATAGATTGATAAAAAATAATTGTGAACAGTATATTTTAGCTGATTTTTAGATACTGAAATATATGTATATATGTATACATATGCCTGTGCAATTGTCCACTCTCATGGAAACACTGAAAATCATTTCCAGAAATCCTCCATTCTACAGCCATTTATTGGGCTCACCGTCTCCTAATGGTGTTTATGATTCCTCCTACAGCTTCCTGTCATCTTACCCAAGAGCACACATGTCAGCAGTAAACTCATTTGTTCACATTCCTAGGAAACACATCTAAGGCTTGGTCAGTAGGACTCTAACCATTTAGCTGTTCGTACAAAATTCATATGACTCACCAAATGGCTGGATTCTACCCAAGAGAAGTGCTGAGTTAGGAAAGAGAGTGGTGAGGCTCGGCTGGAAAAGAGAAGCCGAAGAATACATTTGAGAGACACGTTTAGTTTCTGTTTACTTTCCTGTTATCCCTCCTTCGAATCCCAGGAAGGGATTCTAGGGATTATTTGTAAAGCAGTTTAAAGTATCCTGAGGGTTGTGATGGGTGATCTCAAGAATCTTTGCCCTAGAACAATCTGCATGCATAGGAGAAAAGATGGTGATTGGTACCATTAATTGAGAAAAGATGAAAACAAGTTTGGCCACACTATGTATTTTTTTTTAGTGGTTTTCTCAATCGCCTAAAACCCAAACAGTATTTTAATTGTTGCCTCTCCAAAGCTCCTTTTATGGTTCCCTTTAGCTTGTGCTGCCTTCGACTTTGTTCCTGAAATTTCTGCTATTGTCAGAAATCCCAGATTAAAAAGCTAGTGGTGTGACTAGATATACTTAACTCTCTTTCTCTCTAGGTGTTCAATGCCCCTATCAAGGGTCCATCTCTTCACTTGGTGATCTGTGTCTATGTAGATGTGTGCAAGTCACACACACACACAGCAGGAACTGACTTCAGTGCCAGTTTGCATCGTCACCCCTATTAGGATTATCAGAGTATTGGAATTGTGGGTAAAAGAAGATCTATTTCTTTTCCAAAGGGTGAGAAAAATGGGAGGGTGTCAGGGAGAGGGAAAAGACAGAAAATAAAGTGTGTGTGTATGTTTTGGGTGGGGGAGGGAGGTGGGAGTATGAGTGAGTGTGGAAGGAGGAGGGTAAATGAAAGGATATTATATATTTTTTTGTATCTGTCATTTCCCTGCTATCTCCCATATGACTTCTTAATCCATCAGAATGCTGGGAAGATAATGTTTTGGGCGAAATAACATGAGAGAGAGGATAGACTCCCAAGGACCAATATCTTTATTGCTCGGAGGATAAACGGATTATGTCAGCCATTTTCTGTTGCTGACAGCTTTTCTTATTAACCGATTTTATTTTTTAATCTTCCAGGGAAGAAATATGGTTTTATGTCACAATAAAACGCCGGTCACATCTAATTCTGCCCTCAAACAAACAGATTTCTGAAAGCCTTGCAGAGAAATTTGAAATAACTTTAAAGAGGGGGTTTTTGGATAAAGTCTTTATCCAGAGGCTTGTTCAACTGCAGTGTAAAAGGTTTAGAGAGAGAGGAGAGGAGAGGAGACAGAGGAATAGAGGGAGGGAAAAGGGAAGAGGGAGAGAAGAAAAGACAGAGAAAGCAAGACCCACAGAGCTGTTTTGCTGGTGATCTCTCTTCAAACACACCCCAGCAGAGGCAGGAAAATGCAGTTTGGATGAAAGAGGCTCAGAAGGTGAGCAGAGGGATGGTGGTCTCCTCGGGGGCCCTGGGAGTGGGAAGCTGCTTAGCACACCCCTCCAAAACAGGCACTTGGTCCCCAGTTTTTCTGGAACCATTAGTTGTTAGTGGCATGTCTTTCAAGAATCATAAACAAGTCAGTGGGAGTCCTGTGAGGCATTTGGAACTCAGAGGCAATTCCAGTCTTTTTGCCATGATTCCTGCACCAGGAGATTTCAACCTGCTTGGGAATTTAGGTCCTGTGTTTCCCCCAAGAAAATCTTCTGTCAAACACCCCAGACAGCTCTGGCCTTCGCTCACTTCTATAGGCCTGCAGCAAGCACATAGCCATCACTAATATTAAAAACCATTTCTTTCTTCTCGTCAGTGTGGCACAAAGCAATTTAGCCAGACAGGGCCCCTGCCCACCAGGGGCTCAGCCCAGAAAACATCCTTAATTTGTGCCTCTCGCTTTGTTCCATGTCCTGCTCTCTGCAGATCCCACACGCTGATTGATAATGATGGCCGTGCCCTGCTGGCATGTATTGGTGTTGTAGAGGGCTTTAAGAATCTGCTAAAAATTAATCGCTTGGATTTTCGAAGGTGTTGTTTTGTGTAAGAGAAACGGCTTTTCCAAAAAGCATTCTGCAACCTGGGGCAGTTTGGGAACTTAAAACTTGTCCCAAGGCAAGTCAGCCAAGCTGAGTGCCCCCAGCCAGCTTCAAGGAAAGGGAGAATCTGAGGAAGAGATTGAACGGCACATTTGACCTGCGGGCAAAGAGCGGAATTTCCCTGCCTCATTTATTCACCTGAAGAGACAGGGAACTGGTAGAAATAGAGAGAGAAAGGTCATTTGAGGTCTTTCCATCCCATAATGAAATGACTCTGTGCCAGCACCGAATCAGAGAGGAAGGACCAGTCTCCAGGCTGCTTTGACCTGAAACAAGCCTGAACTGCCAGGAAGTACTTTTGACTCTAAGCTGTGATTTTTAAAAATATTTTTTATTTTTATTATTTTAAAAAAATTTTATAGAATTTTTAGAGGTTACACTCCATTTACCATTATACAATACATCCTTGTAGCCTACCTTACACCCAATATTTTATTCCTTCCACTCCTCCACACTTATATTGCCCCCCCCACATTTGTTTATGTCTGTGAGTCTGCTGCTTTTTTGTTATATTCACTAGTTTGTTGTGTTTTCTAGATTCCACATATAAGTGATATCATACAATATTTGTCTTTCTCCATCTTATTTCACTTAGCCTAATGCCCTCCAAGTCCATCCATGTTGCTGCAAATGGCAAAAGTTTTTTTTGATTTAAGAGTTTAATCTATATTCAATCCATATTCCAGTGTGATCAATCGAGCCAAATATGTCCTTTCTGGCATTTTTCCCCACCAGCACAGGATCCAGTCTAGAGTCAGGTACTACATTTGGTTGTCAAATCTCTTTAGTCTCCCTGATCCTGAGACAGCAAAATTTTGTTCTTAAAAAAAATTTTTTTTTAAATGCATAGGTCTTAAATGAACAGTTTTATTGGCTTTGAAATATATAAATACTTGTGTGACCAACACTCCAATAGATGCATAGAACATCTCTACCAACCCTGATATATGACTGGTGTTCCTGAAGCTCTGCACCATCTGTGGGGACATTCATGGTGGCCCAGCAGGCAGCTCTGGTGAAGGGACACTAGTATACAGGTAATGAGCAGATCACTTGGTATGGTAATAGCAGTTATTATATTTTACTTTTCAGTTACCAAGCACTTCCACCTATATTATCTTAGCACATCCTTCCAGATGATGATGAGAGTGATAATAATATCATCAATAACAACAATAATCCCAGACACTGATACATGCTCATACTGATATCTGTGCTATGAAGCACAGATATCCTTACATTTAATCCCTTCAACAACCTTTGAAGGTCGGTACTATTTTATAGTTGAAGAAACTAAAGCAAAGAGAGGTTAAGTAACTTGCCTGAGATCACACACGTAAGTGTCAGAGTGGGAATCTGCCTCTAGAAACTGCTTTTTAAAAAAATAATTTATTTATTTATTTATTTATATTTGGCTGTGTTGGGTCTTTGTTGCTGTGCTTGGACTTTTCTAGCTGTGGCGAGCGGGGGCTACTCTTCGTTGCGGTGCATGGGCTTCTTATTGCAGTGGCTTCTCTTGTTGTGGAGCATGGGCTGTAGGCATATGGGCTTCAATAGTTGTGGCATGTGGGCTCAGTAGTTGTGGCCCACAGGCTTAGTTGCTCTGCGGCATGTGGGATCTTCCCAGACCAGGGCTCGAACCTGTGTCCCCTGCATTGGCAGGCGGATTCTTAGCCACTGCTCCACCAGGGAAGTCCCTAGAAACTGCTTTTAACGAAATACACGAGGGCCAGAAAGAGCAGATGACATATTAATGAAGGTCACACAGCCAATTCAATGGCGGATCTGGATCCTCTACTAGGCTTTTTAAGTCTGTCTCTACTTACCCCTCAGCCTCCTTCTCATTCTCTGCCCCATGCTGTACACCCACCACTCTGTGCCTCAGTCCCACAGAGCTATTTTTTTGTCTCTGTGCCTTTGAACATGTTCTTTCTTCATCTCCTGTTGGGCATCCTTCAAGGCTCAGCTCCATTAACACCTCCTCAGTGAATCCCCCAAGAACCCCCATGTGTGTGGTTTGCTCACTTCTTGGTATCCTTTTCCTACCCCATTCATCCCATTGGCCTGTCCTTATCTTTCCCAGCAGCCTATGAGCCCCTAAGGGCAAAGACTAGGTCCTGCCTCCCTCTATTTCTGGTGCCTGGTACTATGATTGCTTAAGTGCCTAGTTGGGTGGTTTTCACTAAACTATATTAAGACTTAGATTTTCACTTTTAAAGGTGAATACATGCTTGTGTCTATTGCAGGCCCTGGTTTCTGCCTTACCACTTGAAACCATAGCTGTGAGATGCCTGCACCGGTGGTGGCAGTGTGGCTAGTTGAGCAGTTCCTTTTCTGAGAGATAAATGGTATCCTTTCAAAAATGTTGAGGGTTGCTAAAATTCCAGACCAGAAGTTACAAAGAATGACTCAATGCAAGATGAGTTTTATTTGCAATTCTGTAATGAAAAGAATATGGTTACACTTACTTAAGCAGCATGAAGGACCCAACTTCGGCCAATGAGCCTTTACCCAAACTTTCCAATGAGAGGTCAGAACCTTCTTCCTAAAGTGGTCCACATCATTACCCTGCTTTTCACTTTTGTGTGAGCATCTCCAGCACAATTTTACAATGTACTTTAACTCAGGGTTTCATAATGGATGTCTTACACACACAGTTCTATAAAACATTAATAGGTAATTGAGAGAGAGGGAAGGGGTGGGGGCAAGGTCATACAAGCATGGAAAATGCTATTGAAATTGTTTCCTGGAGAGCAGTACTTCACAGAGTCCCTACTATGCAGTGTTTCCTATGTTTATTTATTCATTAAAATAAGGAAACCATTTTGGAGAGACTCCAATTAACAGCGCCTACAATACTGTGCCTGTCCATAATTTGGTAAGCACTCTTCAACTCTTAAGCATAAACATCCTTGACTCATTTTCTACCTCAAAGTATATTTCTAATTAGTGTTTTCATATATAAAACAATGTTGACCACAACCTGTGTTGGACTGTGCAGTCTCTGGGGACTGGAACTTTTCAGACTGTACTAGAAATGTCAGTAGAAACTGTGGGACCCTCATAAACACCTGTTGACTGGAAGGTGATGGAGGCTGGGCCCTTGTGCTGACCTAGAAGGGAATCTGCTGTGAGAATGACTCACAGACTGTGATCCCGTGGTGTGGGGTCATGCAGAAGCCATACGTCCTGGGCCTCGCCCACAGCGGCCAGGTAGGTTGGTGTGAGTGTTTGATGCATTTACAACAGGGAGAACTATTTGGGCTTTTTCCAAAGACTGAGGTGCAGATGGCTGTCACTAGGTTCTCTGTATGTGCCCCTAAACTCAACAGTCCATAAAATGCATCATTGGTTGAGAGCTTCAGTTTTCTCTTTATTAAACATGGGGAAGATTGGGATAATAGTGCCATTCCACAGGGTTGTCGAGATGACTGAATGAGATAATGTTTGAAAGTACCAAGTGTTGGGCTGGGTATGTGATATATATTCAGTGAAAGGTGACACATTAAAAGCCACAATAATAATAGTAGTGATCATAACAAATTCGTGTACTGTGCGATTTGGGTCATGCTGCCTTTTTCTACTTTGCAGTTTCTGGCCCATAGTAAGCATTTAATAAATCAGTTTTTTGAATGAATGAAAACGAGCCTACATGTCTTCTGACTTTATTGACCAGTTTGTCTCTCTGTACTTATGAAGACAGGTTTTCTTTTTGTTTCTTGTATGTCTCCTGGGATCTTTGATGCATCACTGTGTTAGTTTCCTAAGACTGCCATAACAAGTTACCATAAACTGGGTGGCTTGAAACCAAGAAATTTCTCATGGTTTTGAAGGCCAGAAGTCCAAGTCAAGGTGTCAGCAGGGCCATTCTCCAGGGGGAGCATCTCTCCTTGCCTCTTCCTAGCTTCTGGTGGTGGCCATCTCTCCTTATCTTAGCTGTCCTTGGCTTGCAGCCCCATCACTCCAGTCTCTACCTCTGTTGTTACATGGCCTTCTCCCTGAGTGTCTCTGTCTTCACACTGGTTTTCCTCTTCTTCTAAGGGCAGCAGTCATATCGCATTAGCGCCCACTCTAATGAACTCATCTTAACTTGATTACATCTGCAAAGACTCTATTTCCGAATAAGGTCACATTGACAGGAACTGGAGTTAGGACTTGAACATATCTTTTTGGGGAACACAAATCAACCCATAACAATCACTACCTCTAGACTTCTTAAGTAAAATGATAAATGTCTCAAAGGTTTAAGCCATTGTTCTTTAGGTTTTATGTTACTAGCAGCAAATGCATTCCAAGTGATAGAACTTGGGAAGGCCTGGAGTTCCAAGAGTGCTCTTGGGACTAGGTCCAAACTGCCACAGAAATTAGGATTAACAAGGCTTGAGACCTGTGCCCACTTGTCACTGGGGCTGGAGGCAGCGGGGGAGGCTGGAGGCACAAGTGCTGAGATTAATGCCACCAGGACCACATGTGAGGAAAAGGAAGGACAGTGAGAGTGTAATTACCTGGAGAAGGAGGAAAGGATGCTTAGCAGACCAAAACAATACACATCAACTTCACAAATTAAATATCTAACTGTGTGGGGGGGAGAAGGGCCGCCTCTTAATGGAATATTATTCAGCCATTAAAAGTGGGTTTATGGGGACTTCCCTGGTGGTCCAGTGGCTGGGAATTTGCCTTCCAATGTGAGGGGTTCAATCCCTGGTTGGGGAGCTGGGATCCCACATGCCTCGTGGCCAAAAGACCAAAACACAAAACAGAAGTGATATTGTAATAAATTAAATAAAGACTTTTTTTAAAAAGTGGGTTTATGCACATCCTTGTAATAACATGCAGAAATGTTTGTAATAAAGTTGATAGGAAAGTGCATACAAGATTGTTTTCCAAATTTTCTTTAATAAAGATGGTACTTTAACAAGGAATGTTTTAAAACATTAGATATGAGTAAACAAGTCAATCCTGTGCTAGCTATTATAAAAAGTAAATATGTTATTTTTCTTGCTATCACATGGAATGATTTATTAGAACAAAGAATTGATACCAAATTTATGCAAAGCTAAACTTGCAAGTGAGACATTTGGCATCCGAAAAGGAACTTAAGGAAATGAAGTGGTGTCAAAAGCAAGAGTTTTGACTGGCACAAAAGGTTTAAAGATAATCGAGGACTTCTTGGAAGATGGTGGATTAAAAACAGGCCCAAATTCTTCCTCCTGGCTACAGTAACAGAAAAACAATGGCCTTGTCTGATAAAAAGAAAAGCAATAACCCCCAGTGTAAGCTTAGGAAACAATGAACAAATCTAAGTAAATGCAATGGCCCTGAATCAGTTAAGCAATTCTGCAACACCAGCTGAAGAAGCTACCAGCGAGGCAGGACCAACTCCTGAAAGAGGCTTCAATGAGTTGATAAGTTTAAAAGAAATGAACAATGATTGCTAAAAATGAAACAAGTTACAAAACTGAAGAACTGCAAAAAAAAAAAAAAAAAAAAAGAAAAATGTGGAAATACTGTAAAGAGTGAAAAAGGGTCACAGGAGGCTAAGAGAAAAATCTAATACAGAAGCCCAGAAAGTCAAGGATGTCTAAATATCCCATGAAGAGAGGTGGAAAGTCATGTAAATAGAGGAAATTCATAAATAAAAGAGGTACTGGAGAAAATAAGAAAGACCAGTCCTGTGGATAGTAGAATCAGGGATACAAGGACACAACAAATGTATTACGTGAAAAAAACTTCATCATATAAATTATAAAGGTCCAGAGAATTCCATTTAAGAATAGTCCTCTAAGAAACATCCCTATTTGAAACATGAGAGCCAAAGAGAAGTCACCAAGAAACGAAATGAAAGACAAGATGACTTGTATGTTTATTCTGAGAACTGACATTTAAAGGCCTAAGAATAAGCATGACTTTATTACTTCAATCCTCAGGTTTTGAAGAAAAAAGGGACTTTGAAATGGTGTGTGTGTTTGCATGTGATCCTACAGGTGCATGCAACTGGTCTGAAAAATCTGTATAAAACAAAATGTAGAATTATTGAAATGTAGCTATCTTCCCACTGACCCATTTAATGTCTCTTTTTGAGGGTTGAAGAATGGTACTTTACATGTAAGCCCCAAATAAAAGTGGAGTTTTGTCCTTACTCTTCCCCACATTTAGAAAGAGAAATGGTTTGTGTAGCTGTGCTAGGCAGGTGGGGGTGTTGGGGCAGTGGTTCTGGGAAGCCTCCTGCTTGTATTAGTTTCCTAACAAATCACCACAAGCTAGGTGGCTTCAAAGAGCAGAAATTTATTCTTGCACAGTTCTGGAAGCTAGAAGTTTGAAATCAAGGTGTTGGCAGGGCATGCATTTTCTGAAGTGTCTAGGGAAGAATCCTTCCTTTCCTCTTCTAGCTTCTGGTGGGACCCAGCAATCCTTGGTGTTCCTCGGCTTGTGGCAGCGTAACTCCATCTTGGCCTCCATCTTCACATGGACTTCTATCCTCTGTGTGTGTTTGTTTCCAAATTTCCCTGTTCTTATAAGGATACCAATCATTGGTTTAGAGTCAACCAGAATCCAGTATGATCTCATCTTAACTTGATTACATCTGCAAAGACCCTATGTCCAAATAATGACACTTTCACCAATTCCAGGAGGACATTAATTTTGGAAGGACATTGTTCAACCCAGTACACTGCTGCTGAGACATTTTGCAAGAATCTGAATGAATTCTACCAACATGGGCGCAGCACCAGGGATACCCCAGGCCCTCTGGTGGATGAAGCCATGAGCAACAGGCAAGGTAAGAAGAGAGGAAACTCCAATAGGAAAAGCTAGAATGGTCAGATACATCCTGGTTCCACCCCTGCTCCCAGACAAGTATAGTTATGGTGGGGGCAAATAGGGACTTAAAATTACTCTGTGTTCCATTTCTTTCTACCCACTCAAGAACATCAATATGGACACTGTCCTCTCAATATCCTGAATTCTCATCTGCTTCTTTTCTCCAAGCTCCTTTGCATCAAGGTGGAGATACAATATAAAAACTATATGTGTGTGTTGTATGTACATGCTCCAAACTACAATGCAATGTTGTGGTTAAGAGGGCAAGGTCTTAGAGAGATCTGAATTGGAATTATGATTTGTTTGTTATGTGACCTTGGGAAAATTACTTAACCTCTCTGGGTCTTAGAGTCTTGACTTTAAAAATGGAAGTAAAGATAGGAAATTTCTCAAATGATTTTTTGAGGATTTAAAAAAATTATACAGTCATCTTAAAAGACACTGAATAGGAAGTTAATAAATCTCAATGTATATTTTGTGTTAAAAGCAAGAAAAATTAAAAAGTTTTTTCCTTAACATGACAAAGAGTATTAATTAAAATAAGGCATTGAAGCCATTCAGAATGCCTCAACTTCACAAACCACATTCCCTCATTATTAATGAAGACTAAAAAACAGATACAAATACATTTGAAACACTCAATAAACTGGATACTTTCCTAGTACAATATTAAGTAATTACAATTTACCTGATTAGAGGTAGAAAACCTTACTAATAACTATGAAAGAAGAGGTAAATTTTTTATTATTTGGAGGTGATGACTTCTCTTTGGAAAACTTGAAAGAATCAAATAAAACAACTGTTAGAATTATTATGAATTCAAAAAAAGTGGCCTGGACCAACCTTCAAGATGGTGTAGGAGTAAGACATGGAGATCACCTTCCTCCCCACAAATACATCAAAAATACATCACATGTGGAACAACTCCTACAAAACACCTACTGAATGCTGGCAGAAGACCTCAGACTTCCCAAAAGGTGAAGAACAGATGCCAGAGGGCAACCTACATGCAGAGGTGGGGCCAGATCCAAAGCTGAACCCTGGGAGCTGTGAGAACAAAGAAGAGAAAGGGAAATCTCTCTATGCACCCTCAGGAGCAGCAGATTAAATCCCCACAATTAACCTGATGTACCCTGCATCTGTGGAATACCTGAATAGAAAAAGAACCATCCCCAAACTGAGGCAGTGAACTTTGGGAGCAACTGTACACTTGGGGTTTGCTTTCTGCATCTAATTTGTTTCTAGTTTTATGCTTATCTTAGTTTAGTATTTAGAGTTTATTGTCATTGGTAGATTTGTTTATTGATTTGGTTGTTCTCTTCCTTTAAACTTTTTTTCCTTTTTCTCTTTTTGTGAGTGAGTATGTGTATGCTTCTTTGTATGATTTTGCCTGTATAGGTTTGCTTTTACCATTTGTCCTAGGGTTCTGTCTGTCTGTATTTTTTAGTATAGCTTTTAGTGCTTGTTATCATTGGTGGATTTGTTTATTGGTTTGATTGCTCTCTTTTTTTAAAAATTACTTTATTATTTTTTATTTTAAGAACTTTATTTTATTTATTTATTATTATTTCCTTTTCTTCTGAGCCGTGTGGCTGACAGGGTCTTGATGCTCTGGTCAGTGGTCAGGTCTGAGCCTCTGAGGTGGGAGAGCCGAGTTCAGGACATTTGTCCACCAGAGACCTCCAGGCCCCTCATAATATCAATTGGGGAGAGCTCTCCCAGAGTTCTCCGTCTCCATGCTAAGACCCAGCTCCACTCAACAATTAGTAAGCTCCAGTGCTGGATACCCCATGCCAAACAAATAGCAAGACAGGAACACAACCCCACGCATTAGCAAAAAAGCTGCCTAAAATCATAATAAGATCAGAGACACCCCAAAACACACCACCGGACGCGGTCCTGCCCACCACCAGAAAGACAAGATCCAACCTCATACACCAGAACACAGGCACAAGTCCCCTCCACCAGGAAGCCTACAAAACCAACTGAACCAACCTCAAACACTGGGGGCATACATCAAAAACAACGGGAACTATGGACATGTAGCCTGTGAAAAGGAGACACCAAACACAGTAAGCTAAGCAAAATGAGAAGACAGAGAAATACACAGAAGATGAAGGAGCAAGGTAAAAACCCACCAGACCAAGCAAATGAAGAGAAAATAGGCAGTCTACCTGAAAAAGAATTCAGAGTAATGATAGTAAAGATGATCCAAAATCTTGGAAATAGAATGGAAAAGAATACAAGAAAAGTTTAAAAAGGACCTAGAAGAACTAAAGAGCAAACAAACAATGATGAACAATGCAATAAATGAAATTAAAAATTCTCTAGAGGGGATCAATAGCAGAATAACTGAGGCAGAAGAATGGATAAGTGACCTGGAAGATAAAATAGTGGAAATAACTGTTGCAGAGCAGAATAAAGATAAAACAATGAAAAGAATTGAGGACAGTCTTAGAGACGTCTGATACAACATTAAACGCACCAACATTCAAATTATAGGGGTCCCAGAAGAAGAAGAGAAAAAGAAAGGGACTGAGAAAATATTTGAAGAGATTATAGTTGAAAACTTCCTTAATATGGGAGAGGAAATAGTCGTCAAGTCCAGGAAGCACAAAGAGTCACATACAGGACAAATCCAAGGAGAAACACACACCAAGACACATATTAATCAAACTATCGAAAATTAAATACAAAGAAAAAATATTAAAAACAGCAAGGGAAAAGCAACAAATAACATACAAGGGAATCCTCATAAGGTTAACAGTTGATCTTTCAGCAGAAACTCTGCAAGCCAGAAGGGAGTGGCAGGACATATTTAAAGTGATAAAAGGAAAAAAACATACAACCAAGATTACTCTACCCAGCAGGGATCTCACTCAGATTGGATCCAGAAGTTAAAACCTTTACAGACAAACAAAAGCTAAGAGAATTCAACACCACCAAACCAGCTTTACAACAAATGCTAAAGGAACTTCTCTACAGAGGAAACACAAGAGAAGGAAAAGACCTACAATAACAAACCCAAAACAATTAAGAAAATGATAGTAGGAGCATACATATCGATAATTACTTTAAATGTAAATGGATTAAATGCTCCAACCAAAAGAAACTGGCTGAGTGGATACAAAAACAAGACCCACTGTCTACAAGAGACCCACTTCAGACCTAGGGACACATACAGATTGAACGTGAGATGGAAAAAGATATTCCATGCAAATGGAAATCAAAGGAATGCTGGTGTAGCAATTCTCATGTCAGACAAAATAGACTTTAAAATAAAGACTATTACAGGAGACAAAGAAGGACCCTACACAATGATCCAGGGATTAATCCAAGAAGAAGATATAACAATTAAATATTTATGCACCCAACATAGGAGCACCTCAATACATAAGGCAAACGCTAACAGCCATAAAAAGGGAAATCAACAGTAACACAATCATAGTAGGGGACTCTAACACCCCATAGACAGATCATTCAAAATGAAAATAAATAAGGAAACACAAGCTTTAAATGATACATTAAATAAGATGTACTTAAATGACATTTATAGGACGTTCCATCCAAAAACAACAGAATACACTTTCTTCTCAAGTACTTATGGAACATTTTCCAGGATAGATGATATCTTGGGTCATAAATCAAGCCTTGGTAAATTTAAGAAAATTGAAATCATATAAAGTATCTTTTCCAACCACAATGTTATAAGACTAGATATCAATTACAGGAAAAAAATGTAAAAAGTACAAACATATGGAGGCTAAACAATACACTACTTAATAGCTAGAGGATCACTGAAGAAATCAAAAAATACATAGAAAGAAATGACAATGAAAACACGATGACCCAAAACCTATGGGATGCAGCAAAAGCAGTTCTAAGAGGGAAGTTTATAGCAATACATTCCTACCTTAAGGAATAAGAAACACCTCAAATAAACAACCTAAACTTACACCTAAAGCAATTAGAGAAAGAAGAATAAAAAACCCCCCAAATTTAGCAGAAGGAAAGAAATCATAAAGACCAGATCAGAAATAAATGAAAAAGAAATGAAGGAAACGGTAGCAAAGATCAATAAAACTAAAAGCTGGTTCTTTGAGAAGATAAACAAAATTGATAAACCATTATCCAGACTCATTAAGAAAAAAAGGGAGAAGACTCAAAACAATAGAATTAGAAATGAAAAAGGAGAAGTAACAAATGACAGTGCAGAAATACAAAAGATCATGAGAGATTACTACAAGCAATTATATGCCAATAAAATGGACAACTTGGAAGAAATGGACACATTCTTAGAAAAGTAAAACCTGCCAAGACTGAATCAGGAAGAAATAGAAAATCTGAACAGACCAATCACAAGCACAGAAATAGAAACTGTGATTAAAAATCTTCCAACAAACAAAAGCCCAGGACCAGATGGCTTCACAGGCAAATTCTATCAAACATTTAGAGAAGAGCTAACACCTATCCTTCTCAAACTCTTCCAAAATATAGCAGAGGGAGGAGTGTTAGTGTTAGAATGAGCTCATTCTAACTAATTCTACGAGGTGACCATCACCCTGATACCAAAACCAAACAAAGATGTCACAAAAAAAGAAAACTTAAGGCCAATATCAGTGATGAACATAGAGGCAAAAATCCTCAACAAAATAATAGCAAACAGAATCCACCAGCACATTAAAAGGATTATACACCATGATCAAGTGGGGTTTGTCCTCCCAGGAATGCAAGGTTTCTTCACTATACACAAATCAGTCAATGTGATACACCATATTAACAAATTGAACGAGAAAAACCATATGATCATCTCAATAGATGCAGAAAGAGCTTTCAGCAAAATTCAATACCCATTTATGATAAAAACTCTCCAGAAAGTGGGCACAGATGGAACCTATCTCAACATATATGGGACAAACCCACAGCTAACATTGTCCTCAATAGAGAAAAACTGAAACCATTTCCACTAAGATAAGAAAAAGACAAGGTTGCCCACTCTCACCACTATTATTCAACATAGTTTTGGAAGTTTTAGCCACGGCAATCAGAGAAGAAAAAGAAATAAAAGGAATCCAAATTGCAAAAGAAGTATAACTGTCACTGTTTGTAGATGATATGATACTATACATAGAGAATCCTAAAGATGCTACCAGAAAACTACTAGAGCTAAACAATGAATTTGGTAATGTAGCAGGATACAAAATTAATGCACAGAAATCTCTTGCATTCCTATACACTAGTGATGAAAAATCTGAAAGAGAAATTAAGGAAACACTCCCATTTACCACTGCAACAAAAAGAATCAAATACCTAGGAATAAACCTATCTAAGGAGAAAAAAGACCTGTATGCAGAAAACTATAAAACACTGATGAAAGAAATTAAAATGATACAAACAGATGGAGAGATATAACATGATCTTAGATTGGAAGAATCTACATTGTGAAAATGATTATACTACCCAAAGCAATCTACAGATTCAATGAATCCCTATCAAACTACCAATGGCATTTTTCACAGAACTGGAACAAAACATTTCATAAGTTGTATGGAAACACAAAAGACCCCAAAGAGCTAAAATGATCTTGAGAAAGATAAACAGAGCTGGAGGAATCAGGCTTGTGATCCAGGCTATACTGCAAAGTTACAATGATCAAGACAGTATGGTACTGGCACAAAAATAGAAATATAGATCAATGAAACAGGATAGAAAGCCCAGAAATAAACCCGCACACATACGGTCACCTTATCTTTGATAAAGGAGGCAATAATATACAATGGAGAAAAGACAGCCACTTCAATTACTGGTGCTGGGAAAACTTGACAGCTACATGTAAAAGAATGAAATTAGAACACTCCCTAACACCATACACAAAAATAAACTCAAAATGGATTAAAGACCTAAATGTAAGGCCAGACACTATAAAACTCTTAGAGGAAAACATAGGCAGAACACTCTATGACATAAATCACATCAAGATCCTTTTTGACCTACCCCCTAGAGAAATGGAAATAAAAACAAAAATAGACAAATGGGACCTAATGAAACTTAAAAGCTTTTGCACAGCAAAGGAAACCATAAACAAGATGAAAAGACAACCCTCAGAATGGGAGAAAATATTTGCAAATGAAGCAACTGGCAAAGGATTAATCTCCAAAATTTACCAGCAGCTCATGCAGCTCAATATCAAAAAACAAACAACCCAATCCAAATATGGGCAGAAGACTTAAATCGACATTTCTCCAAAGAAGATACCCAGATTGCTAACAAACACATGAAAGGATGCTCAATGTCACTAATCATTAGAGAAATGCAACTCAAAACTACAATGAGGTATCACCTCACACCAGTCAGAATGGCCATCATCAAAAAAATCTACAAACAATAAATGCTAGAGAGGGTGTAGAGAAAAGGGAACCCTCTTGCACTGTTGGTGGGAATGTAAGTTGATACAGCCACTATGGAGAATAGTATGATGGTTCCTTAAAAAACTAAAAATAGAACTTCCATATGACCCAGCAATCCCACTACTGGGCATATACCCTGAGAAAACCATAATTCAAAAAGAGTTATGTACCACAATGTTCATTGCAGCACTATTTACAATAGCCAGGACATGGAAGCAACCTGTGTGTCCACTGACAGGTGAATGGATAAAGAAGATGTGGCACATATATACAGTGGAATATTAGCATAAAGAGAAACAAAATTATTTGTAGTGAGGTGGATGGACCTAGAGTCTGTCATACAGAGTAAAGTAAGGCAGAAAGAGAAAAACAAATACCGTATGCTAACACATATATATGGTATTTAAAGAAAACTATGGTTCTGAAGAATGTAAGGGCAGGACAGGATTAAAGATGTAAATGTAGAGAATGGACTTGAGGACATGGGGTGGGGTAAGGGTAATCTGGGACGAAGTGAGAGAGTAGCATTGACATATATACACTACCAAATGTAAAATACATAGCCAGTGGGAAGCAGCTGCATAGCACAAGGAAATCAGCTGGGTGTTCTGAGACCACCTAGAGGGGTGCGATAGGGAGGGTGGGAGGGAAGCACAAGAGGGAGGGGATATGGGGATATGTGTATGCGTATAGCTGATTCACTCTGTTATACAGCAGAAAATAACACACCATTGTAAAGAAATTATACTCCAGTAAAGATGTTAAAAAAAAAGTGGTCTTATGAACTTTAATTTTCTGCATAGCTCTTGTTTGTAAACTATACAAACATCAGCAATTTTCCAATAATTCAACAGTCACCCGTTGAAGGCAGAACTTAAAATGACTCTTGGGTATGATAGTAGCAGAGAAAGTTTTTTTTTTGTTTTTGTTTTTTTTTTTTGCGGTACGTGGGCCTCTCACTGTTGTGGCCTCTCCCGTTGCGGAGTACAGGCTCTGGACGCGCAGGCCCAGCAGCCATGGCTCACGGGCCCAGCCGCTCCACGGCATGTGGGATCTTCCCGGACCGGGGCTTGAACCCGTGTCCCCTGCATCGGCAGGTGGACTCTCAACCACTGCGCCACCAGGGAAGCCTGCAGAGAAAGTTTTGATAAGTAATTGGATTCAGGCTATATTTTGATAGTGATATAACTTTTTGTTAGATTGCATGGGGAAGCAGAGTAAAGTACAATTTTAGTAAATGACAAGCTATATAGTTACATATGGACCAGACAGTAACAAAGCCTTCTTTTTGAAAAATGTCAATTCTCTCCAAATTAATCCATAGCTTTAATTTGAAAAAATAATCCTAATGTTCACATAAGAACTCTCATTTATGTAACTAATCAGAGGCATTTACTGCTCCTTCCTCCCAATGCTTCAATGAAATAATGGGGGAGAATATTTCACAATATTTCTGGAATCTTACAAAGCTCTAAGAGTACCAGAGCTATGAGAGCACATTAAAAAATTAAGAAATTACTGTAAAATGTAAAATGAAAATTTCATATTGATAGCAATACTCAACAGAACTGAGGAATCCACAATTAAACGCAATAGCAAAGGATTTCCAAATTAGTGACTTCCCAGAAAAAGTCCCAGATCAAAGATGGGGGGCTGAACAAGAAGCAGCATGCTTCATTACAGAGTTAGGGATGACTGCTCTTTGTTCCCAGAGTGTCTGTTTGCAGCATCTGCCACTTGGTTAAATCCATGAGTGGAGTTTTTTAAACAATGTCTGCCACTTGGTTAAATCCATGAGTGGAGTTATTTAAACAATGTAAGAGATTTTCCACTGTAGATGTCAGGGTGGGTACTGAGGCTGGAGAAAGAAGCAGGGACAGGCAGATGCAGCACATGACTTGCCAGAGAAGAGCATGTGTGTCCTGAGGCCAACTCAGGATGAGAAAGGAGTCAGTAGTCCTGAGGGGCTGAGAAAGCATGTGTGGTACTTACTCCGATCTCATCCATCAGATAGGCACACCCTCTTCCTGTGTGGAAGAGTCAGTGAGAGGGAAAGAGAGAGGATAGGAGTCACCACAAAGGAAATATTTATTTAAATAAGTAAAAAAAAATTGTGAATGGCAATATACAACATACAAAAGATCAAGTGTAAGGAAAACCATTCTTCAAACAAATGACACTAACAAAAGGTTAACACTGCTGACTACATCGATATCCTACATATCATTGAGAGACAGACAAGCAATCCTTATGGCTCCCTCTGCCTGCAATGTGCTTCCTCTGGTCATATGTCATATATCTGATTCCCTTCCTCGCCCAAATGCCACCTTCCCTGACCAACCTACCTGAACCATCTACCCAATCAATTCTGTTATACCACCCCTATTTAAAATTTTCTGCACACCTCTTATCATTAGCTGTTATCATTCTTACTTACTTTTTCTAACATGTCTTCTATCCACCTCTGCTAGAATATAAATTTTATGAGAGCCAGAATATTGTCTTCTTTACGACTGTTTCTCTCACACCTAGAATTCTTTACCTAGCTAAAATATTTTTCTAAAATGATGCTGAGATGACTTTTTCAGGCATATAAAAACTCAAAGAATTTTGAGATTTGCATTATAAGAACTGTTAAAGTCTTTCAGGCAGAAAGAAAATGATGTCAGATGAAAATCTGAATCTGTACAAAGGAATAAAGAAATGGTAACTATATGGTAAATATAATATATCTTTCTTAAATCTCTTTTAAAAATAACAAAACAAAAAAATGAAGTGTGGGGAATATAACATATGTAAAGATATGGAAAACAATAGGACAAAGTTAGGGAAGGAAAAAGGGAAGTATACTTTCATAAGATTCTTCACTAAATGTAAAGTGATATAACATCATATGAAAGTAGACCATAATAAGTTAAAGATGTATACTATAATCCCAAGGGTTTTTTCCCCCAAGCATTTTTAACTGGGACAATTTTGACTCCCTCCTTCCCTGGGGGAATATGTGGCAATGTGTGCAGACACCTTTGATTGTCATGAATGAGGGAATGCTACTATTATCTAGTGGGTAGAGGCCAGGAATGCTGTCAAACATCCTGTAAGGCACAGCCCCCCGACCCCAACAAGGAATTTTCTGGTCCAATAGGTCGAGAATGCCAAGGTTGAGAAACCCTGCTCTAAAACAATCTCTAAAATGTAAGCCAACAAAGGAAAAACTGAATCATAAAAAACGTTCAATTAATTTTTAAAAGTCAGAAAAAGAGAAGAAAAGAATAGAAGGACAAATAGGAAATAATTAGCAGGAAAACTGTATCAGTGATCACATTAAATCAACATATAAGATGCTGCCTATGAAAAATGTTCTTTAAATATAGACACAAATAAAGCAAAAGGATTGAAAAAGATATACCATGCTAATAGTAATAGGAAGAAAGCTAGAATGGCTATGTGACTATCAGATCAAGTAGATTTCAGAGAAAGAATATCACCAGGTATAAAGAAGTTCCATTACATAATGGAAAAGTGATCAATTCATCAAGAGGACATAATAATCTTAAATCTTTCTATACCTTACAACAGAGCTTCAAAATACATGAAGCAAAAACTTGATAGAACTCTAAGGAGAAATAGGCAATCAAAAATAATAGAAATATTAATTCAGAAGACTGAACCACACTGTCAGCCAATTTGAACAAATTAACAATTATAGAATACTCCACCTCAAAACAACAGAATGCACATTCTTTTCAAGGGTGCACAGAACATATCTACATAATTAGAAACTAAGTAACACACTCCTAAATAATCCATGGGTCAAAGAAATAGAAAGGGAAATCAGAAAGTGTTTTGAACTGAATGAAAATGAAAGCACAGTATATTAAAACTTGTAGAATGCTGCTAGGCAGTACTTGGGGGAATATTTATAGCATTGAACTAGCCTATAGTAGAAAAGAAGAAAGGTGTCAAATCAATAACTTCATCTCTCACCTTAAGAAAATAGTAAAGGGCAAATTAAACCCAAAGCAAGCAGAAGAAAGGTCTCAAATCAATGGCTCAACTTCTCTCTTAAGACACTAGAAAAAGATGAACAAATTAAATCCATAGTAAATAAAAGAAACAAAATAATAAAGATCACAATATATATCAAATGAAATAGGAAAGAGGAAAAGAGAAAAATCAATGAAACCAAAAGCTGGTTAATTGAGAAGATTAGAAACAAATGGTAAATGTTTAGCTAGACTGATCAAGAAGAAAAGACAAAAGAAACAAATAAAAATATCAGGAGTGAAAGAGATGATATTACAGATTCTACAGATATTAAAAGGATAATAAGAGAATATTATGAGCAACTTTGCCAATAAATTTAATAACAGGTGAAATGGACAAATTCCTTGAAAGACACAAATTACCAAAGTTCAAACAAGAAAAAATAGACAACACAAACAGTCCTATACCTATTAACTAAATGGAGTTTGTAGTTAAAACACTTCCTACAAAGAAAATTTCAAATTTAGATGATTTCACTGGTGAGTTATACCAAACATATAATACCCATTTTATATAAACTCTTCCAGAAAATTATAAAGGAGGAAATACTTTCCAACTCATTATCCTGCCTCCAAAATGTGAAAAGGACATTACAAGAAAGGAGAAATATAGATAAATACATGACATGAACATGAGGAAACAATTCTAAAAAATTTTTTAGCAAATTGAATCCAACAATATACAAAAAAACATAATACACCACAACCAAGTTCAGTATACCCTAGGAATGCAAAGTTGGTTTAACATTTGAAAATGAATCAATGTAAGTTACCATATTAAAAAAGTAGAAGAGAAAAGCCAGAAGATTATCTCAATAGACACAGGAAAAGCATTTGACAGTATCTAAAATCATTTATAATAAAAATCTCCAGCAAAGTAGAGATAGAAGGAAATTTCTTCAAACTGATAAAGGACTCTACCAAAAAGTCACAGCTAATATTTTTCTATATGATTAAAAATTGAATCCTACCCCAACTTTAGACTAGGAAAAAGGCAAGGATTTCACTCTCGCCACTTCTATTCAACACTATAGAAGGCTTGCAGTAAGGCAAGAAAAAGAAATAAAAGGCATCCGGATAGAAAAGGAAGAAATAAAGCTGTCTTTTTTCACAGATGACATCATCATCTATATAGAAAGTGTGATTGAATCTAAAGAAAAAACTACTAAAACTAATAACTGAGTTAAGCAAGATTGAATGATACATGCTCTATATGTAAAAATAAATTTTATTTTTATATATTATCAATAATCGACTAGAAATTGAATTAAAATAGCATTTACAATATCTTGCATGAACAATATGAAATACTTTAAGGATAAATCTGACACAAGATGTTAAAAGCCTGTGCACTGGAAATTACAAAACATTCCTGAAAGGAATTAGTAATGACTTCCATAAATAGATCTGCTATGTTTATGGGTTAGAAGACTTGATATTATTAACATGTCAGTTTTCCCCAAGTTGCTGTATAGATTCAGTGCAATCAAATCAAAAGTCCAGCAGGCTTTTTTTTCTTTTTTTTTGGTTTTAAAAAAAAAGAGGAAAATGAAAGAAAAAATACTATATGATAGCACCAGTAGCCATCAAATGAAGCCAATCTAAGAAAATATGAGCAAGACCTCTACACTGAAAACTATAAAATAATGTAGCAAGAAACTAAAGAAGGCTAAAATAAAAAAATTAATAATGGGTTAGAAGATTTAATATTAAGAGACCAGTTCCCCTTATTCTGGATCCAATATAGACCCATTCTATTGATCCAACAGAATTTAGAGCAAAATTTCAGCAGTTTTTTAAATGGAAATTGACAAGTTGATTCTAAAACATATATGAAAATGCAAAGATTCTAGAACAGCCAAAGTAATCTTGAAGTAGAGCAAAGCTGAAGCGCTTACACTAACATGTATCAAGATTTATTGTAAAGCTACAGTAATTAAGATAATGTGGTGTTGGTGCGAAGTTAGAGAAATAGACTAATAGAATAAAGAATCTAAAAGCTGACCCACAGATATATGGCCATTTGATGTACAACAAAGGTACCATTACAATTAGGTGGATAAGGGATGATCTTTCCAATAAATGGTGCTGAATCAATTAGGTATATACATGGAAATAAATGAATCATTTCTCTTATCTCATGCCATGCACAAAACTGAATCCAAGATAGATCATGGACCTAAATGTGAAAGGTAAAACAATACAGCTTCTCAAAGAATGCATAGAAGTATATCTTCAGAATTTGGAGGAAGGCAAATATTTCTTAAAATAGGACACAAAGGGCCATAGAAACAAAGAAAAAAGATTGATTAATTGAATGTCACTAAAATTAAGAACTCCTGTTTATCAAAGTACAACATGAAGAGCGAAGAGAAGGAAACCACAGACAGGACGAAGGTATTTTCAATACATATCACCCAAGGGCTCATATTTGCAATATATGAATAACTTCTATGAATTAATAAGAAAGAGTGACAACCCAAGAAAAAAAGAGTAAAAACATAAATGGTCACATCACAAAAGAGGATATCCAAATGGGCAATAAACACATTAAAAGTAGCTCAACAGTCATCAGAGAAATAAAAATAAAACCATACTGAGTTAAAACTACTCCCAGCTAGGATGGCTGAAATGGAAAGAGTGACAAAAATCTAAAGTTGGTGACAATGTAGGGCAACTGTAGCTCTCATACATTGCTAGATGTAGTGTTAATTGATAAAATCATCTTGGAAAACTCTCCAGCTGCATCTACATACTACCAAGTGGTACATACCCTATCTATATACTACATAACCATAAAACCCAGCAATTTCATTCCTGGGCATCTATAGCCAAGAAAATTAATAATTTTTTTTACCATCAAAAGACATGTACAAGAATGTTTATAAAGTTCTTATTCAAAATAATTAATTACTGAAAAGAACCTACTGTTTATGATCCATGAAGTTGATAAATTATGGCCCAATCACAACAATGAAATCTCCTGATACATGCAATGAAATAGATGAATCTCAGTGATGTTATATGATGTTAAACAAAAGAAGCCAGGCACAAAGAGTACATACTGTGTATGATAGTTTTCTATTGCTGCTGTAACAAATTACCACAGACTTCATGACTTACAGCAACACAGATTTATTATCTTATAGTTCTGGAGGCAGAAGTCCAAATCAATTTCACTGAGCTAAAATCAAGATGTTGACAGGGCTGCATTCCTTCTGGAGGCTCTTGGGGAGAATCTGTTCCTTTACATTTTCCAGAGTCTAGAAGCTAGCTGTATGTCTTGGCTCCTGGCCCCTTCCTCCATGTTCAAAGCCAGCATCATATAGTATCTTCCAATCCCTCTCTCTCTGACTTCTGCTTCTGTTGTCACATTTCCTTCTCTAACTCTGCTGCCTCCCTATTTCCTTTATATGGACCCTTGTGATTACATTGGTTCCACCCAGAAAACCCAGGATAATATCCACCTCTAAAGATACTTAATTACATCTTCAAAGTTCCTTTTGCCATGTAAGGTAACATACTCATAGGTTTTAGGGATTAGAATATGTCCATCTTTGGGGGGGCGGTATTATTTTGCTTACCACACCGAATGATTCAATTTATACGACGTTCAAAACAGGCAAAACTAATCTATGGTGATAGAGGTCAGAATAGTAGTTACCTTTGAAAACATCAACTGGTAGGGCCCAAAAGGAATCTACTGGGTGCTGGAAATGTTTTATAGCTTGATCTGAGTAGTGGTTACATGGGTGTATATGCGTGTATCTACATATGCTTAAGACTTTTGCACTTTGTCTTATGCAATTTATGCCTGAATAAAAATAAAAATAAATTTTAAAAGTATGGAATAAAAAATAGATTAGATCTTATACAATATAGAACAGCTGAAGGTACTTGTAAGATATAGACAGCTAAAAGTATTAAGGAAAAGTTAAATGACAAGAGGACAGGTCTAGAAAAGGCAATATCTATGTATTAGGAATTCAATAAAGAAAAGAAAAGATACTATATATAGGAGAAAATATTCAAAGAAATAATAAAAACAATATCTCAGAGTTGAATTAAAATATGAGTTTTCATTAAGATGATATCTGTGCTAAACATGATAACTATGCATATCCTGATTTTGTTTCAGGACCTGAAGGATAAGGACCCTGAAAGCTTTCAAAGACAATAAATCTTTATAATTTAGAGAATCATCTATAAAAATCACATTTCCATCAATAACATTGGATTTACAAGGCAGTGGAGCAATATCTTCACACTTTGAGAAAAAATAATTTTGAATCAGAATTTTATACCCAGAAAAACTATCATTCATGTAACTTTTCTTTAAAAAAAACGTGTAGTCCTTCAAAAGAAAGTGAGACATTAGTTCAAAGAAACCAGAAATAACCAAAGATAAATATTCCAGAATTATGAGCATGCAGTAGATCATAAATCAACTGATCTAAACTAGAATAGGAAGTCAGAAGCCTCCAAAAAGATTGTCTTCAGTATGGAAGTGAATCTTTCTCAATAAACACTATGATTAAGAAGCTAGAGGATTCTCATAATATATAAAAGTCATATCTCTTTTCTCAAAACAGCAATAAAAACAGCAAAAAAAGAACTTAAAAACAAATATTATTTATTGGTTTTCAATTTTAGAATCTGTCAGGGAAGAAAAGAGCAATAGATGTTGAGGGCAGAGCAGGAGCATTAATTTAGTTATCCAACCTGAGGGGTATTAAGCCATATTATCTAAAATTGATAAAACAAGAAATATAATTTTATGTATATCTTTTTAAAGTTATACAAGTGCAGGCAATTCTTGCTTTGTATGGTACTTCAGGACCAAAAGGAAAAAAATGACTCTACAAGCTGAACTCATACAATGTGATCTTAATTATCAATGGGAAAAATACATTTGTTCCATGACCTCTAAGTTTTTGTGAAAATATTAAAAACTTTATTGTTGTTTATAAATGTATTGGGAAATGAAGAAATAGTAAAACTAATATTGATTTAGACAATATAATTTAAAACATTAGAAACACTGAAAATTAAATTGTTTTGTTCCTTTTTAAAAAATTGTTGAGAGACTTTTGAATAGTGATTGCCTTCTTCTCACAAAATGAAGTGAGAATTTTCTTAATGTCTTGACAAATTGTCATACTCCTTTCTAAGTTTGGATCAGCTTCCAATATTTTATCCTTTTTGCTCTTGATGTCATGAAATAGCTCTGAGAGTTCCTTTGTCACAAATGACAAGATTTCATTCTTTTTTATGGCTGAGTAATATTCCATTATTTATATATTTATATATATATATATTTATATATATATATATATATATATATATATATATATATATATACCACATCTTCTTTATCCATTCATCTCTCAGTGGATATTTAGGTTGTTTCCATATCTTGGCTATTGTAAATAATGCTGCAATGAACATAGGGTGCATCTATCTTTTTGAATAGCATCTTAGGCCATGAAACAAGTAAGTTTAAGAACATTGAAATAAAAAAAAAAAGAAGACTGAAATTGTATGAAGCATCTTTTCTGACCACAATGATATAAGACGAGAAAGCAACTACAAGGAAAAAAAACTGGAAAAAACACAAACACATGGAGTCTAAACAACATGCTACAAAACAACCATTGGGGTCAATGAAGAAATAAAAGAGGAAATAAAAAACTGCAAACAACATGCTACAAAACAACCATTGGGTGGGTCAATGAAGAAATAAAAGAGGAAATAAAAAACTGCCAATTGTGTCCTTAGGATATGGTTCTTTGTTTTTTTGGTTTTTGTTTTTTTGCGGTACGTGGGCCTCTCACTGTTGTGTCCTCTCCCGTTGCAGAGCACAGGCTCCTGACGCGCAGGCTCAGTGGCCATGGCTCACGGGCCCAGCCACTCCGCGGCATATGGGATCTTCCCGGACTGGGGCACGAACCCGCGTCCCCTACACCGGCAGGCAGACTCTCAACCACTGCGCCACCAGGGAAGCCCTCTTTTTATGTTTTTATGTCTGCAATTCTACTGGTTGCAATAGGTGGATGGGCAATGGAATTGCTTGAAACAGTGGTTCTCATCCCAGAATGCATGTCAGAATCACTTGTGGAATCTTCTAGATCTGTTGAATCTGAATTTCTCAAGGGAGAGCTTGCAGATCTCTATTTTAACAAATTCCCCAAGTAATTCTTATACAGGCAGCCTGGCAAATAGACATGATCTGACTTTTGGGAAACACCAGGTTGTAGTAGCAGTTCGCCACTGTTAGAATTGCTGCAGGATGAGAAAACTGGAAGTAGTTAGGGATGCCCTCAAGATCCACTCATATTTTATTTTCTAGTTAAATAGAAATGATTTTTAAGAAATTAGAATCTGTTTATGAGACACCAAGTCCACATATCAAAGGGAATATTTCTTGAACAAAGATTTAATGAAATAAGAAGGCATACTGAGGAAGGACTGTGGCAGCCACAATCTTAGCGATTTACATATGTTGTCTCTGGGATCTGAATTTCTGAAGTTTACCATTCTGTGGATATCAACGTGGCAGAGTGGGCCTAGGAGACATCAGGAAGAGAATGGTCCACCTGCCTCCATCCTAGGCTTCCCTAGATGACCCAAGCCCAACAGCAAAAACACAGTGGCTGCCAGTTTTGCACAGATTTCCTACGTGCAGCTCCTTCTTTTCCCTACATTCTCCACCCTCCAGACCAGCAAGGGAACAGACAACATCTCAAACTACCCACCAGGCCATCCTCCCCAGGGTCTTCTCCTGCTAAGATTCTCTACACTGAAAAACCACTTTCTCCTCTTGTTTTTCTGCCAAACAAATGCAGAGGCCCCCTCCTGCAAACAGATTCCATAGGAGGGAATGTCACTATCGATCTAAAGGTACTGAGTCTCACCACAGGCCAGCAAAAAACACTCCATTTCATCCCATTTAATCCTCATATAATTATGCTCACTTTACAGGAAAGGAAACTAAGCATTAGAGAGGTTGGGAAACTTGCCCAGGTTCACAAGCTGATTCTGCAGGAGTCTAACCCAGGGAGGGTAGACTCCAAAATCCAACACTGCATGCTATTTCTCCCCTCCTCCAAAACAGGTAGAAAGTGCTGAGGTTAAAAGTGATGAATAGGGCCTTTTCTTTTTCAGCAGTACCTGGTCACTATTTATGATTATTTCCTTGTCATTGATGACTGGGACTCAAACTTCAACTTGCTTGCGTCTGGTCTGAGAGGGGACTTCTCTGGTTGACCTGTCCTGTTATGTGGCCAAATTTGAGTTTTTATGACTCTTTTCCTAAACAGTTTCCCCACAGGGCTCTTCACCCCTTTTGGATGAACTGTTTCAGTTGATCTGTTTATAGTGCTGATTTACCTGGGGCTCCTAGCTGGCACTCACCTCAGTTTCTTTAACTGACTTGCATTCTGGCTCTGCTGCTTCTGCCTGGTCCAAAATGAAAGCCAAAGGGAAGAGATGTCTGCCCGCTGCCTCCTGGAATTCTGCCACATCCTTCACTTCCTATTTGGAACTGGCTGTTGGGACCACTGCGTTATAAGGGCCCTCAGCCTTGCTCTGACTCCCATTTGCTCACTTTCTTCTTACACACAATTAGTCATGAATTGGATTCTTATTGCTTTGAGTCTGGTATGTTTCCATTTCTGCAGTCTGCTACAATCCAGTCCTTAAAGAGGTCAAGCATGTTTTTCTTCCTTGGCATTTTTAACAGTACAGACCAGAACATCACTATAATTATCTTAAGTTTTGGAGTTCTCTGATGGGTATAAGATAGAAGGAGATACCACCATTCCACAAGGGAGTAAATTCTTAAATTTGAAGTCTATTTGTACTTCCATGATAAATTTGAGAGTAATCTCTTTGCCCTAAAAGACTCTGTGTTTCTTTAAGCCAAGAATTCCACTAAATAAATGATTATGCATTTAAATATCTGGGTGTCATATTTCCCAGGAAGAGGTGTATTAGGATAGGCTAGTTTATGCAGCAGTAATAAAAACAGCAAAGGCTTAGCGTTTCCTAGTAGTAGATGGCTTTTTCACACTCCTTCTACAGGAGGTGTGTGGTCTACTGCAGGTTGGCTGGGAGCTCTGCACACTGAATCGTCACCTCAGAGCCCAGGTTGATGGAATATCCACATCTTGAATGTTGCTGGTAGTCACCTCAAAGGAAAAGAGGGCTGTGTCAAATTGCTCCATGGTTCTTAAAATTTCCTCCTAGAAGTGTGACATGTCACTTCTATCCGCATTTTATTACCGAAAGAAATGGTTACTGAAAGAAATGGGTAATGTGGCTACAACTAGCTTCATGGCGTCTGGGAAGTACATTTCTGTCATATGCCTGGAAGTGAAGGGAACCAAAATATTTGGTGAGATGCACCAATAACTACCATTAGGGGCTTGGGTAAGAGCTGATACCTACAGACAGTGCCAAAGGTCTTATGTTGGTGAAAAAGTGAAAGTGATGATCATTTTCAAGTTGGAAATAAACAGTAAACTCTGATTCAGTAAGCATCTAATTGTTTTCCATTACCTTTCACCTATAAGCTCCTTGTAGGGATTGTATCTAAATCTTCTCATTGACATGACATAGCCTAGTGGCTTTGGAATCAGATAGACTAGGCTCCATGATTTATTTGTTGTGTGAACCATTTGCTTTTCCTAGGGAAAAAAAGGATCATGTTATCCCCTAAGCAATCTTCCATAGCCCACAATTGTGTCCAGAAAATAATAGCTATTTTTTTACTGAGTCTCCATAAATTCTAAGACTAGAATTCATGTGCTTTGGCAAAGACTGCCTAGTTGTTAACACAACTGTTCTCTTTTTCTTGGGCACACAGCCAGACTATACACAGTTAGATGTGGTATATAACTAAGTTCTAGTATTTGAATGTAAGTGATGTGTATCCCATTCAGGCTGGACTATTATATCCTCTGTGCTTTTTCTCCTACAAACTTAATACAGGCAAGCCTTGGTGACCTTGGAAGCCATGTGTTGAGGACAGCAGAGCCACAAGATGGAAGGAACCTGGGTCCTTACATCATGGCTTGAAAGGAAGCTACTGGCCAATCAGGAACAGCCTTTTAAGATTTTACCTGAGCAAAAAAGAAATGTCTAATATCTTTGTATCATTATTCTTTTTGGTTTAATTACTGCAGCAGCCAGTGTTTCCTTAACTAATACTGATGTCTTCCACAAGGTCTTGGTGAACTGAAGAAGAGGCCCTCTGAGGAGACAGTTGCATGCAAAGTTTGGCAGAAGGTTCTAAAGAAAAGGACTGTAGGAGAGAAGGGCTAGAAGAAGAGCAGAAGTTCTCTTCTGGATACTCAGACCCTATCCTGGGTCAATTCCACCCCTTTGGAGAGAGCTGATACTCTGGAGTGAGGAGTAGGATTCTCCTCCCTTCTGTGTGAACAGGGAGTCTTAGCTCTCTGGAGAACATCAGTGTCTTCGTGATGATGAGCCAAGGGCAGTGTGCAGGTGGGTAATAGCCACACCTAAAGTAAGGCATTTGTGCTTTTAAAATGTTCTCTGTCACATGCTGGAAATCTCCACTATTAGAGCAGTTTCTTTGGGCTTTAGCATCAATTCCACAAGATTCTGTTAAATTAGATGTAAATGATCAAACATCATAACTAATAAACTCAGAGCATGATTTAAATAACCCGTAATATCTGCCATATGAGAAGCTACGAACTGCGAGGAGGCTGGGCTCAGCCAGTACTGGGAACCTGTTTCAGTCCCAACCTACCCAGTGTGATGGTTACTTTGAGCAAGTCCTTCGTGCTCTGTTCTTCAACTTCCTCCTTTGATTCCTTTGTTTCTTCAAGATTCATCTGAATGTCACCTCCTCCCGGAGGTCTTTCCTGACCTCAGCCTAGGTTAAGTACCTTGGTAAGGGTTAAGTACCTGTGCCCCTCCTCCACACTCCCACAGAGGAGCATTGCCCCGTAGCACAATGACTGTCTCGCCAACGGGAGTAGATGGCTGTTCTCAAGGGCAAGAACCATGTCTTAGTCACTGTTGGACCCCGAGCACATGACCCAAGGTCTAGCATACCAAAGTGCGTTATATATTAGAAACTTATTCAGTGGGGAGGTTGGCAACCCACATAAAATAAAGATCAGGGCAATCTTCATCTCAAAAGACAGAATTTGAGCTGGGACCTTAAGGAAGGCAGGAGAAGAGGGAAGAGGAATTCCAAGCAGAGAGAACCATGTGAGCAGGGCTTTGAACTGGTTCTGGAACAGCCTTTACAGGGCAGCAGATTGGGCTAGAAGTCCATTGTATCTTGGGTGATGTAGGCCAGAGGCCTTTCCATACAGACACTGGGAGAGGCTGGTGGGAACAGGATCCTGCACTCTTGCCCCCAGGAATGCCCTGTCACCTCCAGAGCAGTATGGTTGCTGTCCTCAGGCATGGGCTGTCATCAGTAATGCTGATGGCCAGGGATGAAATAAATAAATAAAACTCTATTAATATCAACTCCATTAGAAACACAGGAAATAAATTAATGTTTGCCAAATGGGAAAATTAAAAATCAATAGGGAAAGAAATATTATTTTTAATCTTCTGAGAAGGTTCTTTATAAACAACTGAAAGAGAAAAAAAATTAAAACCATGAAAAAGGACCTGCCATCATCCTTTTAACCTTTATTTATTATCACTCATTCTACACCATCCCAAACTGCATGATAATTTAAAATTTCATTTTAATTTCAATGTATCATATAATTCAACCTAGCCTTTTACAACATACTTTTTTTTTTACTGAAAACTTTAAAAATGTCTCAAAAGGAAATACAACCAGATGGAGGGAGGGTAAGAAGTCCCGTAGCCTTCTAAGTCATTTAATTTCTGAGATTAAAAGGTCTGTGCAAAAATACGATAACACTGAAAGCAACAAACATGACAAGTGTGAATGTTTCTTAGTGGCGTGCTGAATCGCGTGGAGTGGCTGTGCCTGGGCTGCTCTCCGTGTCCTTCTGTGGTTTCATTTGAATTCAAATTATTCTAGACTCTGGGTCATTTTGGTTGTTTTAGGAGAATATTTATTCACTTGTTTTTACCATGTTTGATACATTCTGAGATGGCGGCTCCTCCTTTCCTGGGATATTTCCTGTAGCTCCTATCTGAGAGGTTTCCAGAGTTTCAGAAAATACTCCTATCAGTAGCTAGCATTATTGAGCACGTACTCTGTGCCGAACACTTAGTCAAGTGTTGTAAGTGCATTCTGTTCCTTAATTCTTACTGCCTTAGGAGCTAGGGGTTATTATTGTCCACATTTGATAGGTAAGAAAACTGAAGCTCACAGATGTTAAGTAAACTGCCAGAGGTCACATAGCTGGAGAGTGGTAGAGATTTGAGCCCAAGCCCAGCAGCTGCCCAAAGGTACACTTTTAGAACCATCGAAGGGGCTGACTAGTGGGTGGAGCCAGGGCAGTCCCAGGCTTCCTTCTTCCCAATGTCCCACCCAGTCTCCTGCACTAGAGACACCCCTCTACCACGGCTCTGTTGGGAGATCCGTTTTCTAAACAAATAACTCAGACTGAGAGGGAGTACGCTGGGTGTGACTCCTGGCTACAGAGTTAGACTGGACCTGTGATACTGTCAATAAGTCTTTCACTTTCCCCTGCATCCTCCCTCCTGTGCACTTGGCCTTGGGCTTGTTATCCTGTTGGCTGTGGGCAAATCTGAGTTGGCCTGTGGTTGCTGATGCCAGAGTGGTGTGCTGCCTAGATGAGCAGATCATCTGACTATTTACTGCGTTCATTCATTCATTTATCCATTCAGGCACTGTGCTAGTCAGGATAGGTCAGGTTACGCTGAAATAACTAACAAACCACTCCCCAAAGCTCAGGGGTTTGAAACAGCGCACATTTCTCTTCCCCTGTTATGTGTCCACTAGCAGCTGTCACAGAGCTTGTGCTCAGGTTCCATCGTGGCCTGGGCTTCCCTGACCTCTGCAGCAGGGAGACTTGAACACCATGAATCATGCACTGGCTCTCCAGAGTTCTATTTCGAAGTGATATGTGGCACTTCTACTTAAATCTCATTGGCTGAAGCAAGTCACGTGCCAGATGTATCTTGAAGGACATGAATTGGAGTATTTGTGAATAGTCTTGCTGACAGCCATGGCTATTCTAGGCACTGTGACATTGGAAAGTCCTTATTCTTGTAAGGCCAACTGGCCCGAGGCAGGGGAACGCAATCAGACTCACAGGTTGAAACTGACCTGGAGACTTTCCGGACCACCCAGCTCCAGGAACTGACCTGGGGACTTTCCACCCTGCCCAGCCTTCCCGCCTTTCGAGGGGCGGGACTAACGGTCCCCCACGATACCCGAAAAGACCACCAAATAAGGAATACCCTGCACCCTCCCGGATTCACCACACCCCTTTCCCTTCCTCCCCTATAAATGTTGTTCGCGCCCACACCCGGGCGCGACTTCTCTGGCCCCTTTCTCTCGGACCAGTGAACCTCGCCCGGGAGCGTTCCCAAATAAAGCTTGTTTAACTCTCCTCCGTCTTTGGTGCCGTTCCTTACAATTCTAGCAGTGCAGGCGGTGAATGAATCTGTGAATAATTTTAAGCAGAATTAAGTGCTATGAAAAATTAAAGAAGAAGAGTAGAGAGTGATGGAAGCAATGTGTAGAGGAAGCTTTTTTGGATAAGGTGGTTCAGAAAGACCTCTCTGAGAAGCGGATATTTGAGCCAACAATTGGAGTGAAGAAACGAGCTACAGAAAGATGTAGGGAAAGAACAATTTAGGAAGAAGGGAACAGCAAGTGCCAAGGTCCTGAGGTAGGAATGGGCTTCACGTGTTAGAAGAACAGACAGGAAGAGCAGTAGTCAGGAATGTAGTGAGGGAAGGGAACGGTGGTTGTGGACAAAGGGAAGGAGAAGCCAGATAAGTATTGTGAATTTTGTTTTGTTTTTTATTTTATCTATTTATTTTTGTTAAAGTATTGTTGACTTACTATATTATGTTAGTTTCAGATGTACAGCATAGTAATTCTGTATTTTTATAATTTATATGCCACACAAAGTTATAAAGTATTGACTATATTCCCTGTGCTGTACATTACACGCTTGTAGCTTATTTTATACCTAGTAGTTTGGTCTCAATCCCCTTCACCTATCTTGCCTCTCCCCCACACAGTACTCCCCACTGGTAACCACTGGTTTGTTCTCTGTATCTGTGAGTCTGTTTCTGTTTTGTTGTAATTGATCATTTGTTCTACTATTTACATTCCACATATAAGTGAAAACATACATTATTTGTCTTTCTCTGTCCGACGTGTTTCATTGGCATTAAACCCTCCAGTGTGATGGAAAACCAGGGAGCATTTATAAACAAAGAAATGATGTGATTTGATTTACATTTTTTAAAAGACAGTTTGGTTGTTCTGAGAAGAGACTGTAGAGGGCAAAGGTTAAGCAGGGGTCACAGTCCAGTGTCCTCTTCTCCTGCCCTGAGAGCCCAGAGATGAGTGGCAGGGGTTTAGACCTTTCTGCCCCTCAGAGCCACTCTCCTGGGCCTTCACTGGACCGTCCATACAGGTGAGGCCTGGGCTGCGAGTATTCCTCCTACAGCACATCTCAGAATTTGCAAGGGAAGAATGGCACTCCCACTCCAGGTCTCTTCCCCGAATTCCAGAATATGGAAGACACAGCTGCAAGAAGTGAGCCAGCCCCGTGGAACCTGTTTACAGCGCTGAGAGCTATCACCACATTTGATTGCCACAATTTTTCTCCCTAATCATGCCTGAAAAATAAATTCCTTGCTTAAAAATTATTATTTTAAAAACTCCCGCACATTAATTTGCTTAATGCTGTCCTGTCACAGATGATGTGCTTCGCCTGATGCTTTGGCACAAGAGATGGGCAGAAGGTGCCTCATGTATTTGTGTCAAGCTTCATCAGCAGTGACGTTTGTCAGGGGCTGCTTATGTGACAGCCACAAAACACCTGATTGTATACCTAGAATTACCTCTTATGGCAGAGCAGCTCACACCTCTGTCTGCCATCGGTGATTTGCATGTTTCAGCAGAAATGGGCATGAAACAAATCTGGAAGGAAGTAGATATCCAAATTAGTTCTCTGACCAACCTTTCACAAGGCTAACAGGCATGTCTGCTGAAAGTTTCTGTGTGGCAAGTTCCCCTGGGGCATTTGCTTCCTGTTTCCATTCTTTCTTCTGCCCAGACACAAGCCCTTGGGCTCAGTGAAACCCAGGGGACAGGCCTAATTCAGGCACTGCAGATGAATTTCAACTAGAGAGGATTCATTTCTATTACTTCTGAACCTACCCCAAATTGTAGTCCAACCCTCAAGACCAGAAAAGAGAAACTTAAACATTTGCACAAAATTCAAACTGGCGTTTCCCTGATTTAAAGCCGAATTATTATGGAAACAAAAACAATGCATTAAAATAATGCAGAGTAAGAAAGGTAGCAAATTTATAACTCTGCCATTTTCAGAAGCATAATGTAATGATGCAGTGCTTATTTTGTTTTTAAATTTGATTTTTTTGAATAGGTAATATTTTACATGTTTTAAAAATAAAAAAATATGTATGTATTTGAAGCAATAACAATCTCAGACACTATTTTTTTTTTTTACTTTTTATTTTGGAATAATTTTAGATTTGTGGAAGAGTTGCAAACAGAGTACAGAGTTTGTATATACCATTTACCCTCCTTCCCGTAATGTCAACATTTTATATAACCATAGTACATTTGTGAAACTAAGAAATTAACATTGGTACAATGCTATTGACTAAATACAGACTTTATTCAGATTTCATCAGTTTTTCTGCTAATGTCCTTTTGTCTATTTCAGGATGCGATCCAGAATATAACATGGCATTTATTTGTCCTGTCTCTTTAGTTTGATCTGTGATAGTTTCTCAGTATTTCCTTATTTGCTGTGACCTTGCCAGTTTTGAAGAACACTTGTTGGATGTTTTGTAGACTATCTCTTGGTTGGGGTCTGTCTGATGTTTTCTTGTGATCAGACTGGGCTTATGGGTTTGGGGGTAGTTTCCCCAGAGCGGAAGTGCCATTCCTGTTGCATCAGATCAGGGGTACATAACATATTAACATTCATCACTTGGTTAAGGAGTGTCTGTTGCCTCTCAGGTTTCTCCTCTGTAAATTTGTTATCTTTTCCTTTCCATACTCCATCCTTTGGACGAAGGTCATTGAGTCCAGCCCCAACTCTAGGAGAGGGGACACATATTACTTGAAATTCTTTGGAAGGGAAATTTGTCCCTTATCCCCACCCCCATTTATTTATTTATTCAATCATTTGTTTATATCAGTATGGACTCATAGATATTTATTTTAGTCTTTGGATTACAATCCAATACTAGTGTAATTAATTTTGTTGCTCAAACAAAGCAACAGGTAAAGCTTGTTGTTCCAGTTTTGGTCCCTGGGAGCTTTCTGGTTGGCTCTTTGGTCCTTTTGACATGACTGCATCCTTTGCTTTTTTTTTTCCCTATGCCTACTAGGGGACAGAACTAGGAAATATATGTGTACATATTAACCCATGTATATATACAAATGTCTCTCTTAAAATGAGAGTTCACACTGATAACCTCTCACCCAGCACCACAGGGTCTGTTCTTGCTTTCCTTTCTTGCTTATTTGTAACTCCTTTTTCTGACAGTGAGAAAACTGGCTTCTATTAACTACACTGTATTTACTTATTTGTTCAGTCCTTGCATATATGTACTTTCATGATTGCTAACCCATACACCTATGAGAAATAAATTTATCAACTAGAGTACAGTGTTTATGTATGATGCTTTTTGTCCCATGGCTTTGTATCCAGCCCAGACACCATTTGCCAAAGCTATTCAGGTCAGCTCCTTCTTACTCCACCCCCTTCAGTGAGCTTGTGTCAAATGCAGGTCACACAGATTCACTTGTCTCAGTCTGCATTCTACTCTGGGATTCCCCCAACATCCTGGTTTATTGTTTTCTAATTAGCGTACAGTGAAGTTTCACATTTCGTGGTATACAGTTCTAGAGTTTTGACACATGCATCCACCACCCACTGCTGTACAGAGCTGGATGCCCTTGTGTGACCCTTTGTAATCAGCCCTTCCCCCTCCCCCAATGTAAGGCAACCACTGCTTTGTTTTCCATCCATACAGCTTTACAGATACTTAAAATTTTTTTTTAACATTTTGGAAGTTTTTATTGATTGAATTTCTTTTTTTCAAATTGAAATATAGTTGATTTACAATGTTTCAGGTGTACAGCAAAGTGATTCATTCATATATATATGAATATATATATATCATTTTTCAGATTCTTTTCCATTACAGGTTATTACAAGATATTGAATATATTTCTCCGTGCTACTATTACACTATTATTACATTTAGTAGTATGTATCTGTTGATCCCAAACTCCTAATTTTTCTCTCTCCCTCCCCCTTTCCCCTTTGGTAGCCATAAATTTGTTTTCTATGTCTGTGAGTCTATTTCTCTTTTGTAAATAAGTTTATTTGTATCTTTTTTTAAATTCCATGTATAAGTGATATCATATGATATTGGTCTTTCTCTGTCTGACTCATTTCACTTAGTATGATAATCTCTAGGTCCATCATTCTTTTTTATGGCTGAGTAATATTCCACTATCTATATCTGTCTATATCTATATCTTTATCCATTCATCTGTTGGTGAACATATGCTTCCATGTCTTGGCTATTGTAAATAGTACTGCTGTGAACGTTGGGGTGCATGAAAAAAATTTTTTCTCCAGTTTATTTAAAAATTTAGGTAGCTTCTTGTTATGTGGACTAAGATATATCACAGACCATACCTTCTCAGTATTGCATGTATGAGTAGACACCCCACCTGAAGTAGGAAAACAGAGCACAGTGTGGGCTGTGGAGTTAGACTGTTTGGGCACATACTCAGCTCCAATACTTACTAACTGTAGAACTGTGATCAAGTTACTAAACATTTCAACGGCTTAATTTCCTTTTTTCTAAAATGAGGATAATAATAGAATCTGTTTCCTAAGATTGATGTAAGGAAAAAATGAGCTCATGTGTGTAAAGAAAGGGACCCAGAACATAGTAAGCTCTCCAAAAAAGTTAGTTGCTGTTATTATTATTGCTATTACTATTACTAATCTATAATTGGGTATCCTCATTAAAAATGAACAAATGCCTTTTCATTAAAGTGTATTTCATCTGCTAAATTACAAACAGAAAATCAGGGGTTGGGAATGGAGACTTTATTTTCTTTCCTGATGATTTCTACTTCTCTTTTCTTTAAAGTGTAACTTTGCTCACTACACAGGCAAAACACACATACCCTTATTCATTTAACCATCATTTATGCATGACTTAGCACCGTAATGGGGGCCATGCCTCTCTTTACTTGTACCTGTATTGTTAGCTTCCCTCATGGTTTGTAGCACATGGTATAGTTACTCAATATATAATTGGAAAGTGGATGAGTGAGACCTTACTATCGGCTGGTGGTCCTTGTTAACACAAAGATGAGTGAGGTCTCATCCTTCAGCTGAGTGAGGAAGACAGGAACCATGCCTCACAGAGTCAGGCCTGGATGATTCTACCTGGGTCACTTGGAGACAGGTCTCAGAGGAGGATTAGAACTCCACTCTGTGGAAAAGGGAACCCTACACTGTTGGTGGGAATGTATATTGGGGCAGCCACTATGGAGAACAGTAGGGAGGTTCCTTAAAAAACTAAAAATAGAACTACCATACGACCCAGCAATCCCACTCCTGGACATATATCTGGAAAAGATGAAAACTAATTCGAAAAGATACATGCACCCCAATGTTCATAGTGGCACTATTTATGACAGCCAAGACACGGAAACAACCTAAGTGTCCACTGACAGATGAATGGATAAAGAAGATGTGGTATAATACACAATGGAATTTTACTCAGCAATAAAAAAGAATGAAATAATGCCATTTCCAGCAACATGGATGGACCTAGAGATTATCACACTACATGAAATATGTCAGACAAAGACAAACATCATATGATATCACTTATATGTAGAATCTAAAAAATGATACAAATGATCTCATTTATAAAACAAATAGACTCACTGACATAGAAAACAAACTTATGGTTACCAAAGGGGAAAGGGGAGGAAGGATAAATTAGGAGGTTGGGATTAACAGATATGCACTGTTAACAAGATAAACAACAAGAACTTACTGTATAGCACAGGGAACTGTATTCAGCATCTTGTAATAACCTATAATGGAAAAGAATCTGAAAAAGAATACATATATATATAACTGAATCACTTTGCCATATACCTGAAACTAACACAACATTGTAAATCAACTATGCTTCAATAAAAAAGAAAAAGGAAATCCACTCTGTAGACAAGATGGGAAAGGGCAGGGACATAACATGTAAGCATCTAGAGGCGTGAGAGGTCTCGGGATGTCCTGGGAATGGCGAGTAGTCTGAAATGGCTGAGCATGGAATGCTGGGTAATGGGGAGGCAGGAGCTGAGGCCGGTGTGGAGGCCAGAGCCAGATCCTGACCGTTCTTATGTTCCATGCTGAGGAGTTTAGACTCCTTTCTTAGGGCAATGGGAGCTGCTGAAGGTTTTGAGCAAGGGAGTAGAAGGGTCAGATTTGTGTGAAGCTGCAACGGTGAGAGTGGATAAGAGTGAGGGACATTTCAAAAGCAGAAGACCAACTGGAAACTGTGGTCTGAACTGGAAAAGTGGAATGGAGAGAGGGAAAGATTTTTTAATGGGAGATTTGACAGGACTTTGAGATCAGTTGTATACAGAGGGCTGAGGACAGAACGTAATAGAGAATGTGACAACCAGTGTGCCTTCTTGGGTAAATTACTGGATGTTGGGATCACTCCTGAACTCCCCCTGGGGGGAGGGGTAAAAGAATGAGCTCAGGCACACAGACTGTGCATATACCTGTGCACACATGTGCCTACACACCATCTCCCAATAATAACTTTTGACATTAAAAAAGGAAACACAGAATCAAACTGACAGAGGGGGCTGTGTGGGTGATTGAAATGAATGTAGAGGGAGGATGCATCTTCCCAAGGAGGTTCAGACTGCAGTTAGGGCCAGGAAAGGAACTATGTGTATAGTCACAGGGTTTTGGGATGACTTAGACCTGCTTTCTCCTTAGTCACCTCTGATTGGCATGACCTTTTCCCTGCAATGATGACCTTCAACAGATCAAGTGACATCCTGTGTCTATGGATATAACACCACTACCCGTTGCCCACATCCATTCTTTGGATGATGACATTTTCACAGTGGCAGCTGATCCAGAATACAGGTGCAGCTAGAGGCCTTGGAGCAGGAGGAAACTGAACAGCCCCCATGAAAAAGGAGGCCCTGTGACCTTCGCTTTGTTAATGGAGCTCTGATCAACGGAGCGAACCAGCCATGCCTGGCACAGGGCGCTTTATACGCTAGTCATTGCCTGTTTTCCTGGAATAATGTGTTCTGTGATGTAATGTCGAAATTAAATGCTAAATTCATTTAGAGGAAAAGGCAACTCAGAACACAGAGGTTAAGAGAATGTGGATTTTGTCCTGTCACCTTTTTTGAGGGACACGGGGAGGCCTTGAACCATGCTGGACGCCTGTCACTGCACACATGCATCACAGGGGCAGGTAGGATCCGGGCTGCACATAGCAGTGCTGTGACTATAATAGGACAGCTTTATGGGAAGCAAGGAGGCACTTTATTACGCAGCATCTCTTGCTCCAAGCGGCAGATGAGAGAAATCCTCTAATCTCACATGGTTTTAATCCTGGATTAAGGCAGATGTGTTAATAAAACACTAGTGAAATCAAGACTAGGTTGCAATTATCTTCAACTTCAATTACATACATTTTATGATTTTAAACACACATACAGATCGAGTATGTTTTAAATTCCCTGCACCCTTGAAGAAACAGCTCAGGAAAATTAAAGAGTTCCAACAGTAAAGCAACTTCTAGAAAACACGAGGAAGAGATGGGAAGAGAGAAGAGAATGGTTGGATTCTGATAATATTCTCAATTTTTATCTAACAGCCTAATCCAAATCAGAAAGATGACCGCAACAGGGCTGAGGTGGAGGGTAACGGTGAGTTGCTGAGATGTGCGTAGTGTGTGCCGAGACGATTCTGTGCCCACCTACGGGAGGACTGCTTTAGCTCTGCAGACAGGTGGTTCCCAGCCTAGGCAGGGAGGAAGAGCTGGCCGGACCCATCAGCTTTGCACACAGGACTCAACCAGAAATGGCATCACACCCCTGGCAAGTCTGTGCAACCCTGAAGGGGACAGGCCCCGTTACACTGTGCTGAGCCTGGGTCTCTAAAGAGTCTGTGGCTCCAGGGCAGGCTCAAGTGGCCGACTCTTTTCTCATTTCTAGAATCAGGGCTGCTAGTGGTACCAGGACAGCACTGGTTGAGGTAGAATGGAGCCCTGCTCCACTGAAGCCCTGGGAGGATGCTTGGGTAGCACCAGTCCCTGAGAATGAATCACTTTCTGAACACGCTTTCTGGGTAAACGTATCCATGTCTATTTCAGGCTTGCTTCAGACTAGTTGCACATAACAACTCCTTTCCCGGGGCACGCCTGAACCCTCTCTTCCTTGGGGACTGACTAGGGAAGTGGGGAGGATGTGCAGAAATAACCCACCACAGCTGCCTGCAAGGGGGGGTCCAGCTCACATATATGTTTGTTTGCTCAGCACTGAGTTAGCTCATACAACGTTGGGGGAAGGGGGAAGAGTACGCTTCACCTAACAATTAGATTCCTGAGTTGTGGAAAATTTGAGAGCTGCAGTAACTCTGGGCTGCGTTCTGCCTGGTGACCATCCCTGGGAGAGTAGGGGCAGCTGTGCCCATTAAGCTAGGTGGGTGCACACACTGCTGTGAGGCCGACTTGTGCTGCCACCGCTGCTCTGCTTGTGCTGTTGTCCATCTTACAGTAAAGAAGAAATTGACTCTTATTTGCTCCTGTGTCTCTCTTAGGGTGAACGAGAGACCAGGAGGTCTGCATGTTTGGCCAGCATGCCTCACTCATGTGTGGTACTTGCCTGGCCCCTGTGGGCATCTGGTTTTATAATCCCTAGGCATGACTATGGTTGAGACCCTGAGCTCTTTGGCAACTAACCATACTGAAGCTGAATCTGGCCTCTGAACCCTGATACCAAATTAATTTTCAGAGACAGAGTTTTGTGTGAAGTAGAAAAGAATAGCTTTATTGTTTTGCCAGGCAAAGGGGCCACAGCAGGCTAATGTCCTCACAACTGTGTGTCCCAACCTGAAGGGGGGTAGTGAGGAGTTTTACAGTAATGGTTCCGAGAGGGTGTGATCAGCTCGTGGACATTCTTCTGATTGGCTGGTGGGAAGGTAAGTGGGAGTCAGCATCATCAACCTTCTGATTCCAGTAGGTCTGGGGTCTACGTGCTTGTGAGCAGCATACAGTTAACTTCTCCCACTTTAAGGGGTTTCAGAATCTGCAAAAAAGCTCAAAGATATTGTTGTGTGTATCCCTTGAGGGGGAGCCAGGACCCTGCCCCAAGGCTGCACTATTGTTTCTTTTGACTGTTCCATCCTTGTCTCCAACATCCCCTCCTTTCCTTATTTAGCAACTGTTTGAGCCTGCCCAGTGGAACTCAGGGAAGGTCATGGAGGTTGAATGAAACTTATTTCCTGTAATCAAGAAATGGTGGACACAGAAAGGCTTTTGTGCCCAGGAGCCCCACAGGGTCCTGCTTGGTATCAATACCATGATGGGATATTCCATGACAGCATATATTTCTCCCCTCAAATTGCCAAGTCTCAGTCAGAAGCCATCACTTCCTCCCACATCTTCATTTCCATCATCAGCTCTAGCAACTGGCTCTCTTTTCAGGGCCATCTTCATAAGAAATAAAGTGTATAATTACTTCTTGAGGGTTATCATGTCCTGGACTTGGAGTAGAGACAAGCTGAGGACTGTGGGCAGATGGGTGTGGGCAGCAGCTGAGTGATCTTGGGGACAGTGACTTGTCAAGACCATCTTTGTACAGAACAGCATCCACTGTTACAGACAGTAGCTCAGACTTGACGCCACGGATTTGGGGGCAGGCTTGTCTCATTCATGAATGTCAAATCCACAAATCTTAATGTGACTGTGGAGAATAATTTCCTAGAATTCAGAAATAGCTTTAGGAGGTTTGAACACCTTGAAATTACATACAACATCTTACGTGAAGAAGAGGAAGTTTGTCTGTTTTTTGAGAAGACAGTTAATAACTTTCATTAGATTTTTAAAATCATCTATGTTCCAAAAAATTAATGACTGTGAACTGTACATATTTTCACCCTATCTTGTTCCAAAAAACTTAAGATTATTTACAAAAATGTCCACAACACAAGTTATAATAAATTAGTGTAACAGGGAAGAACAAAATCTGACTCCATGGTGGACCTGTTTCTTTTTTTGATCTTTGCTTTCTATTGCTTTTGCTCTGTCTATAGCTATAGGCATACATAATGGCCTGCCTTGGTGAACCCTGCCCCTCTGCCTGAATGTTAAATTAAGGTGCCTTTGTTCAGCTCACAGGGAAACACTCTGACCCTGCCCACCTGTGAATGGCTGTAGAAAAGAAGAAATTAACACATCCCTTCCCCAAGGCTGGCTAAAACCAGGAGATATTTTGCAAGACTTATGGCATTTTTACCTTACTTCCTCACCTCCTCCCCCTCTCTGTTCTAATCCAGACCCCAATAAGATGGCACTCTAGGACACTAGTCCACCATCTTCTTGGATGCATGGCTTTCCGAATAAAGTCGCTGTTTCTTGCCTCAACACCTCATCTCCCAATTATTGGACTGTCATGTGGTGAGCAGACTGATCTTGGATTTGGTAACACTAGGACCAAGCATTTAAAGTGAGGGCTGGGGGAATCCCCTGGAGGGGGACTCTGTGCTTTCACTGCTGAGGGCCCGGGTTCAATCCCTGATCAGGGAACTAAGATTCCCTCAAGCCAGCATGGCCAAAAAACAAATAAAGTGAGGGCTGGTAGAGCTGATCTGGCTAGTTGGCCCCAAGGTGCCTTCCCCCTGACCTTGTCATATGGCTCTCTGGACCATTCACTATTCACAGTCATTGGGTGCTTCCAGGCTGTTGCCCACCAACAAGGAGAAATTGATACTGAGCAGGACCCTGTGGAGCTCTGGGGCACAAAAGCCTTTCTGTGTCCACCATTTCTTGATTACAGGAAATAGGTTTCATTCAGCCTCCATGACCTTCTCTGAGTTCCAATGGGCAGGTTCAAACAGTTGCTAAATAGCAAAGGGAGGGGATGTGGAGACAAGGATGGAACAGTCAAAAGAAACAATAGTGCAGCCTTGGGGCAGGGTCCTAGCTCCCCCTCAAGGGAGATACATAACAATATCTCTGAGCTGTTTCGCAGATACTGAAACCCCCACCAGGTGGGAGAAGTCAACTGTATGCTGCTCACAAGCACGTAGACCCCATACCAGTTGGAACCAGAAGGTTGATGATGCTGACTCCCACTTACCTCCCCACCAGCCAATCAGAAGAATGTCCATGAGCTGATCACACCCTCTTTGAACCATTACTGTAAAACTCCTCACTACCCACTCCAGGTTGAGACTCACAGTTTTGAGGGCATTAGCCTTCTGTGGCCCCCTTTGCCTGGCAAAGCAATAAAGCTATTCTTTTCTGCTTCACCCAAAACTCTGTCTCTGAGAATTAATTCTGGGTACAGAGGCCAGATTCAGCTTCAAAATGACTTTGGGAGGGCCCCAAGTCTCTGGGTATGTCAAAAAGAGAAGACTAGCTGAGGATTCTTTCTCAGAAGCACCTCTAGGAAATTGTAGGTATTGGTATGTTTGTGCGTGCCTATACTTGTAAGCGAGTGTGTCACCATGAATGTGTGTGAGCTTGAAAATACAAGTGAGTGTATATGGTGATGTGCTCAAAGCTACATACGTATATGTAATTCATTATGTATTTGTGTGTGAGTTTGAGAATGATGCATACAGATGTGTCACAGTCCAGAAATACACAGAACGTGGAGGATGGGAGAGGGCACGGCCAAAGGGAAACAATAGGTACCGAGGGAAGGGAAGAATTTTCTGGGAAGACTGGAGCATGATTTTAAAGTAGTGATGAGCATGATTACTACTTCAAGATATAGTCAATGCTCTAGACATATCTGTGAGTTTCTGAGTCATAGAGTCACAGGTACGGCTAATACTACTGTGGTTTGCCATCTACATTAGTAATGGAGGGAAACATTACAGTTCAGTTTCAGCTAGTGAAAATGAAGATGTAAGTTTTCCTCTTATAAAGTATAACCCTCCCCCATATTATATTCACAGCCCCCATGAAATTACCCTTTGGCCCTGTGTCTCTCCCTGATTGAGAGAGCCATGAACAACATTTTAAAGGGAAATATAGAATGGAGTAGAATGAAAAACATCAGAGAATATTTCACATAGCAAGAAATATTATATTGAATATTTTGATTCAATGACTATGTGTGTGTGTGTGTGTGTGTGTGTGTGTGTGTGTGTGTGTGTGTGTGTGCTGGGTCATGATAGTTAGAAAAACATTGTGCCAGGGAGTAAGTTTTAGATAAATGCCAGGGAAGGAGTTTAAGTGCAGCAGTCACCAGACTAGGGTTCAGTTGTAGAAACCTTTCTCCAAAAGCAGTGAGAAGGATGGAGCAGAGGGGGGTGAGCTAGAGAGAGGACGGTGGTTCGAAGGTCACCCGTGGAATCTGAGCAGGAAGAAAGCATCTGTGTGATCATGAAAATGAAGGGAGGGGCAGATCCCAGGGCCATTAAAGAGGTAGAACCTAGGGATTTGGTGACCTTTGGATGTTGGAGATGCCACAAAAGGAGTCTTGGTTTGCTCCTGGGCTTCTGACTTTGGCTCCTAGGTGGTTGGGTGTGCCCATCTGAGATAGAGCTCACAGGAGCAGGGCCAAGACTGAGGGGACTGAGTCTGGTTTTAGAATGCTGATTTTTTTTTTTTTTTGGTACGCGGGCCTCTCACTGTTGTGGCCTCTCCCGTTGCGGAGCACAGGCTCTGAACGCACAGGCTCAGTGGCCATGGCTCACGGGCCCAGCCACTCCGCGGCATGTGGGATCTTCCCAGACCAGGGCATGAACCCGCGTCCCCTGCATCGGCAGGCGGACTCTCAACCACTGCACCACCAGGGAAGTCCCTAATGCTGATTATTTTTATGCTCCAAATTGGGATGTCACTTAACCTCTCTCTAGATCTCAGTAGCATCATTTCTGAAATGTGGCATTGTTAGCTGAAAAGAGATTTTTTTGAGGCTTATATGTATAAAAAGATATTTATTGATACATGATTACATTAAATGAGGTTATGGATGTGAAAAGGACTTTCTAAACTGAATCCTAAAAACTTTCTACAAATAGTAGTTACCTAGTTTATAAGTATAGTCTTTTTTTTTTCTTTGCAAGGGATAAAAACCTAAAGCAAACTGAATTGGGTGCAAATGAAACATATCAGCTCCTTTATATAGAAGGTGTAGAGATAGTTAGCTTCAGGTACAGCTGGATCCAGGGATTCCTGATTTTGCTCCAGCTCTCAGCTGGGCTCTGCTCTCCTCTGTGTGATGGTTCTATTCTCAGGGAGGCTTTTACCTTGTGGGGTCAACTTGGTGGCAGCAGTTCCAGCCTCCCAGTCTCCCAGATTTTCGTTCAGAACAAGAGCATCTCTTTTTCTTCTCCCTCCTGCAAATATGTTATTCTGATTAGACGAGTTTAGGTCACTGGCTTCCCCCTGGCCCCTCAAAATGGCTGGGGAAAATAATTAGCTACTTTTCTGCGTGTTGGAGACAGAAGAGATAACATTCAGATCACTGTCCTGAGAGAGGAGGCAGATTCCTGAATGAACACTGGGGGCTCTCACCAAAAGAAAGTAGAATGGATTCTGGGAGGCAAACATCAAAAGTTGGATATCCACACCAGAGAGGATTGTATTGTTAGTGTAGACCCGTGTAGAGAGAAGGAGTCGAGTACACGTTTGTTGAGCTGGATATTGAGGTCCACAGTGGAAAGAACAAATACTCACAGAGCTCTTAAGATGCAGGCTGCTTTTAAAAGATTAATTTGTGTGACAATTCAAAAGCCCTAGTGACTGTGGGTCCTAGAAAGCCCTTTGCAAGGAGGGAAGTCAGGATTCAGCAGTGGAAGTGGATTATTAGATTGCGAGATTACCTGACTTCTGCATGCATAAGACAAGAATCTTGAGTGGGGGATCTTTCACAGAAGGGAAAATAGCACATTCCTCCCCCGCCCCCCTCCCACCCACCCCCCTGCAGGCCGAGCCTCCTCATCAGGAGCCTGTTCTGGCTGAGGTTTCTTTGGGCCAGGGGCCTGGAGACAGGCGGTGTGGGCTTTAAGGGCTAAATTGTGGTTCGCACTTTAGCTCTGGTCCAGTTGACCCCAAATAGGTTTTCACAGGTGCACATAAAGTACTCCAATTGCCCACACACATCTATAAGTGGATTTGCACATGTGTGCGT